>NW_011500876.1:75116-79327 GCF_000495115.2 Populus euphratica
CCCCCACCCCCCCCCCCCCCCTCGGGGGCGGGTGCCTCCTTGGAATTATAATATTGTTGGAATATTATAATTTATTTTTTTAACATATGATAATTTAATAATTTAAGTGTACAGAATTAAAAATAGATTGTTTAATTATAGGCAAATGCGTAATTGCGTGACGCAATTGCAAGATGATGAGACACAAAAACTTGGCCCCACCACGTGTAAAAATCAGGTTTTTATTGAAGGGCCAGATATTCGCTGTGGTGAACCACCATCAATACGTGATAGAGATTAATTAAGGTGTCAGTATCCACACGATAAGAATCCAATACTTTATCGTCGGCTTCGACTTTCTGTTCTTTCTTTTTATTACAAAATTATAAAAAATGTCACAATAAGTGACTTGTCCATCTAAGATTGGTTGTGCTTTGTCATCCTAACTCGTAATTGGTCAACTGGGTAGAAAAATCTCATGGGATCAACTTGTAATGATTGACCCGTGAATTGAGTGGTCTGAAAGCACTTGAACAACCAAAATTCAGCGGCTATTTTTCTTATTACAATGCTTTAAAAAACACAAAATTTGGCAAAATAATAATGGGTAAAAGTGCATGGTTTGTAAATGTCAAGACATATTTTAACGTGTTGTTATTCAAAAATATGATATTTTATTATTATTATTATTATTTAAATTATGTTATTTTGCTAAAATAAATTTAAAAATAATATGCTAATTTTTTTTTAAATCATTTCTTAAAAGTTATCTAAAAAGATATGAGGACAAGATTAATTAATAATATATTTTTTATGAAAATAAATAAATGGGTGCATAAATAGTGGATCATACATGAAAATATTTTACTGTATCTTTCAAGTTTATATAAAAGTTAGGAAAAATTATATTAGGGTTAAATAATGATTACCTAAAAAATACATTTTAAACTCTAGTTTAACAAAAAAAATCACAAAATAATTAAATTATTTTTTCATATATATATATATATATGAAAAATAATAATATACATGAAAAATAATAATATGACAAATCATTACACCCTTATAAATTAAGTTTGTTGGTTATGAGCTTTATTTTACTTAAATGTATTAAAGAGATGTAGAGGTGGTAAGCCACCATATATTTTTTGTTATACGCTCAGAGATGTGAAAAGAATAAAATTCAAAATATATTGGGTCAAAAAAATATCGAGGAGTTCACGTGGGGTCTTAAAAAATAGGGTTTGAAGGGTTGGGTTCTAGTTGTGTTGTTGATCCTGATTAGCTCTAAAAATAAGCCACAACATATTGCTTAGACCCATAGGTGGTAAACCTTAGGTACCACACCCGAGCCTATAAGCGGTTGGCCCCAATTATTTGCTTGGACTCATGGTTTTTTGGGCTTTTAAGGGTTTTTTAGACTTATTAAAGTTAGATTTGGTTCAAAAAACTTTGTTTTGAAAACTACTAATTAATCTTGATTCATCAGTAGTCTTATAAGTTTTTACAATATTGATATATAAAAACTTATAAAAATAACTGATTACCATGACTAATTTGTTAAATTTTCTTTGTATAAGAACGGTGTGGAAACCCAAAAGTAATTTACTGGAGAACCTATATATAGCGTTGTGCATCATGATTAAAAAAAATGTTTATATCATATGAGAATACTTGGACAAAATTCACACTTAGAAAAAACATTTAGGAAGTTAAAGGGAACCAATTATAGAAACCTGCATTAGAATAATTTTATAGGAGGTTAAGGGGAACATGTAAAGAAACTCATACTTAGAAAATCTTATATAAGAAGTTGAGGGGAGCCCATACTTAGAAAAATATTTTTAAGAGGCTGAGAGGAACCCATAAAAAAACTCATACTTCAAAAGTTTTAAAAGAAGCTGAAGTTGAAGCGAATCTATTCCATGAAGGGTTATCTGTGATGATAGTGTGAGACCTAGAAAACCCCTAAAAAGTTATGCTAATTCGAGATTATATTGGAGAGTGAGAGGTTTGTGGCCTTTAAGGTGATGGTTTAGTGCTTAGAAGCCCCCTATTATAGAGAGATCACATTAGAGAGTAGAAGGTATATGGCCTTCTTAACAATGATATGGGGCTTAAAATCTCACCATTGGATAAAAATCTCATTGAAGAGTGAGAGTTTTGTGGCTTCCCTGATAATGGTGTGGGGATTGTGAGCCACTCACTAAAAATAGAAAGATCTAATATCATACTTGGAGATATCACGAGGCTTGTGAGCCTTACTAGAGAGTCATGCTGGTTTGATGTTAGATTAAAGGGGTAGATTTGAGATCAATCCCTAGAGATTACGTGATGCTTAGAAGTTCTATTAGTGAGTCATGTCAGTTTGAGATTGCATTAGAGAACAAGAAATCAAAGATCAATTCCTGGAGATTGCGTAAGGCTTGAGAGCCCTACTAGAAAGTCATGCTAGTCAAGACTGAATTGAAGAGTAAAAGATCTAGGTTCAATCCCTAAAAATTGTGTAAGGCCCAAGAGCCATACTAAAAAGTCATGTTAGTTCAAGACTGCACTAGAGAGCTATAAATAAAAAATATATATAAGAGATACAATATTTTTATTTCAAAAATAAACTTACATTCTTATTAAGAATAATGCATCTTGAGGTTATCTAAGTGTCAAATATGAAGAAGATTCTTCAAACCATATCTTGGAGGTGATATGTGTTTACTTTAACTACACTAATAACTTTGAATGAGTTATCATAATTTGATTCAAGGGTGTAGTAAGCTTTTAGGATACACCAAACATTCATAAGTTGGTTACTCCTAGTTCTTCCTTGAGCTTTCATTCCTATTAAAAGAATGACTCTACTTAGAAGGTTTTCCATGTTGGTTATCCTTATAAAAACATTAAGGCTCATGTCATAACATATTTGTCTCTTCCACTCATATATAATTTTCTATGACTTACTTCACATCGAGCAAGTTTTTATCTGGTAAGGCATAAAGCTTTCTCCGTATAACATGCTCACTTACCTCTTTTATTAAGACCTTTAAGGCAACCGAATCAAGCAACTCTTTCATTTTAAGCATCTTTAAGTATGTTTGAGTTGATTCACCCTCTGACTGGGCAATCCCAAATAGTTTTGTAGAGCTTTTTTTAACGAGTATATTTGTGCTAAAACATGCCACTAGTTTGAAATAGAGATCACTAAATCCTTCAATAGAGTTTGGCTCTATATTATTATAATAAACATGTGCAGACCACCAGAAGGTTGTAGAGTGGATTTTGCATATTGAATCACTATCTTAGATAACTAACTTTGAGTTATTTTGCATATTTTACACATAATCCCTTGGGTTGGAAAGGCCATCATAATTGTCCAATCTTATTTTTATAGAAATATAATCCTTAGAAAATCAAGTGTTCAATACTTGTTTGGACAAAAAAGAACCTTTCACCTAATAGAGGTTATAGATATGCTCATGGTTATTTGTTTGTTTAGCTTTAAAGAGCTTAGGGAGTTTAATGTGGAATAGTGGGATCGTTAACATGTGTTCATCATATGGTAGCTAATAAGAGCACATCTGGAGTATTAAATCTTTGTATGAGTATTGCAACAATGTGAATGACCTATTGAGGGATTTAATGAACGTCAAGGTAAAACACTCTACGAAATATTATTCTTTCTAAGTTCCTCAAAGTAGTGTAATTATCTACAGATACTAGGAGCGGTTGGTGGCAGCAGCATTTAAGTGTTGTGTGTTGGTGAGGATAATAGGACCTAATTTTCCCCAAAAATTACCATCATAACCTCAGTAAGAAGTTGTACTTGATTAACAAGTTATTAAAAGTTTACATGGGTAATAATGCTTAAGATAACAAGTAGATTCGTCATGCGTCCTAGCCTAGGTTGTTTTGGTTATCTATTATAGAATGATCTTGAAATATCAAAAACAAGTTTTAGAAAGAAACTGATGGTTTTTTAATCAATTTTTCATAAACGATTCTAATTAATGACGTTTCAAAATCTAATGTGTTTAGGAATAAGTTTACGTGGTTTGATAATAGCTTAATCATTTAATTCTTGCAATTTGATTCATTCTCCTTACCTAAGGTGGGTGATAACTTGATATAGAAAACCATGATAGGTTGTAGATTAAAATGGGAAGCCAAGTACTTGCAAAAAGTTTCCTTTTATAGATTTAGAAACTTTTAGATGTTCAAGTAAGTATCTTTATAAAGAA
>NW_011499957.1:0-23368 GCF_000495115.2 Populus euphratica
TTATTTTTAAAATAAAAAACAATCTGAGTTACAATAAAAACCTTTGATTGTAGATTGACAGCCTGGTAAAGGGGGGCCCTTGCAATGATCATTAATAGTAGCAAACCCCACAAAGAGAGACACATTCCATCAATCAGACGTCCTAACTAGGGCCCCACAGCACCAAATTTACTTGTTGGAAGGTACATCTTGATGCGTCTCTGAGGTGCATGCAGTAAAGATTTGATCCAACTTTTTACTGTGTCGTCATAGCTGAAAGAAAATATGGAGTGACGTTAACAAGAACCCGACTCCTTTTTTACTAAAAGTTGAGACAACGACGGTAAGATTCACTTGTGTGAAGAAGCTTCTTCACATTTCACTTCTGTAAAGGGGGTTGGTGCCTGGGAAGTCTGTTTGAATATTTTGGTAAAATTTATTATTTTTATACGTTTTTAAATCATTTTAATTTGTTGATATAAAATTAATTTTTAAAAAATAAAAAATTATTATTTTTAAATGATATTGTTAATTTTTTATTGCTTTTAGCCTTGTTGTTTCTTGGAGTTTCCTTGAACTTCTTATAAACCACACAATTTTTTTATGTTAATTTATCTTCTTCTTTTTATTTATTTTTTATATGTGGTTCAAAAATACATGAAAAATTAAAAGATTATAGCATCTAAATCAGAAAATAAATTTAATTTAACTTGTTAAATACTAATTCAGATAATATACTTAACCAAAATTAATAGTTTTTTGAATTTTTTATTTATTTAATTATACAATAACAAAACTAAACCCTCAAATAGTAAAACACTAATTAATTATTTGAATATTTATTTAAACCATAATAATTTAACAAAAAAAATTCAGAACCAAGATCCATTTGTCATCTATCAGATATCAAATAATAAAATTAAAAACAAACTACACAAAAAAATCAAAGTGAAATAGAAAGAATTAGGTTGCGATGTGCTGTTTTTAGATTAGAGATTCCTGCTAAATCAATGAGATACACTTGGTGCCCTGTGTGATTGATTGAAAATCATTTGGTAAAAATCTTTCAATCTCTTCCATTATTTCATTTGAAATTGGAACACAAATTCAGTTTGCAGTTAGTGAGTTTTTGTCAAAAGGGCTCTAACTACATGATTTGATTTGCTCTGACTCAAGAAAAAAATTGCATCCATTTACTCCATGCTTACCATCAATTTTTGTTACGCCCAATGAGATTTCAACAGATGGTTCGCTTGGACATCACCATCCAAGTGATACCTAAAATCCTGGCTGATGATATGAACGAACTGCTTTTTCCACAATCTTCCTTGCTGGTTGCGATGGAGAAGAAGAAACCATAACCCTAGTCAGCCTATCACCGGCTTGATATGTGGATGCGGCACCTCATTGATTTAAGGTCTAGACCGATGAAGATCAAAATAATTTAGGTTGATGAATATTAATAAAAATTTAATAAGAAATTCATTAATTGTTTTGAAATTTTAAATTAATTTTAATTTTCCCCTCAACTTATAATTTTTTGATTTTTTGCTCTGGGTTGAGTTAAATTTTAAAATTATAAAACGCTTGTAAAAGAACTACAATAATTTAAGTGGCTAGTAAAATTTCAGAATATAATTTATATTATTCTTTAATATATTTTTTAAAATAAAAGTTTTATGAATTTAAAACTTGTATTCACCCACATTATCTTGTAGTTAATTTTTATTAAATAAATAAAAATAATAAAATTCAAACTTGTGATCGATTAATCATTAAGGGTTTGATACTATAATAAAAAATTAATTCAATCTAATAACTTGAGCTTTTATATGAGATTTTAAAATATAATTTATAATATTATATAACAATACTCTTACTAGCAACAAAATCACAAATTTACTTGCTATTAGAATTTTTCTCTACAGAAGTAATTTTAGTCTAATGGTTTCTCTCCATCAATAGTAATTTCAGCTCATTTTTTCTTTGGGTTTCCACATATATGGGTATCTAAATCCTTTTTTTTTTGTGACAATTTAGCCCTTAATATATTATATTTGAAGGGGTGATATTGTCTAATATTGATTATGTTTTGAGGGAAGATCAATAAAATCAAAAGATTTAGGAGTCAATTGATTATGGATATAATATATTCGCATTTAAAAAAGGTATATAGTTTTCTCTTATAATTATTCTTAAAAAACAAACCCAAATAATAATTATTAGTTCTAAAACATTGCCCGTCAAAGCACACTCAGCTTTGCATTTAATCTTTCTATTGTGTAAATTAATGCTCAAATCAGCTAAGATCATTTTGCCATAAAAGAAAGAAAATGACATGCAAAATATTCAATTATTTTCTTGTTATTTTTATATTCAATTTTAAATTTGGTTTAAAATATTTATTCAATTTAGATTTTTTTAACTTGATTGGTTTAGCTTATTATTCAAAAATAGTTTTGTAGGTCATCAACATTCAATTATTCAATTATTTGAACTTTAGAGTATTATTAAATCTCTATAGCGAATTATAGCTGAATTAGTGTATTTGAAAGTATGGTTATTATTTTTTTAAAAAAAATTTATTAAAAAATATATCAATAATATTTTTTATCATTTAAAAATTATTTTTGAGTTCAGTATATTAAAATAATTTAAAAATATAAAAAATATATTAATTTAAAATAAAAAAATTAATTTTTTTAAAAACACTTTTGAGATGTAAAGTTATACATACAATATTGAAAATAACATTTGTATACAACACAATCTATTATTATACATTATTTATTATTACTATAAAGATTTCTATCAATTTGATGCACAGTGAAATCCAAAATGACATTGGATTCTAGCTAACAAAATTAAAATCAATCTTAATCATCAATTTGGACTTAAGAGACCATTTGTCCCCACTTAACAGCCACTTAAACAAGTAAGAATATATCTCCCCTTAAGTTACGCAATTTTGTAATAATAATAATTTCATCATCTCCTAGCAGGACCAGATCCCACCCATCGAATATTTTTCCAGCTAAATCTGAAAGCAATGTCATACAAGTTTCTTATCTTTATACTGTTTTAAGCATGGTTATTAAACATAATGTCCCCAATTGACATGGAATGAGGTCTAAATCATTAATAAGATAGTTTAATTTATTCATTTTAAATCAAAACAGTATTATTTTAATTTTTTAAAAAAAAATTGATGAATTTTTAACCGAATTTAATCTAATTTAACCGGTTTTAATAACCTAAGCTATTTTTGTTTGGTTGATGAGAAAATTGAGAAAAAAGTTATCTAAATTTGGGAGTCCTGCAACTACTTCAAATATGAGATAATTATAAACTAGTGCTTGTAGTTTAATGAGAGAATGATTAGTCCTTATAATATTAAAACATAGGGAATAAATAATAATTTTTTAGAATAAAATGAAATTGACAAAAGGACTGATTTGTTAACAAATATTAAAATATAAAGATTAAATAATAATAATTTTTGAAACCATAAAGAACTAATTGATTAATTTTGTTAAACACTAAGCTATAATTAACTCTTCAAAGTTCAAACATGTGAGATATATATTACCTATAGTAGGTTGAGAAGAAGTATTATTAAAGAAGAAATGAATAGTCAATATAAAAACAACAACATGGTCTTGAAAAAAATAATTTTTTTTAAGAAGTTAAAAGGGTTTTGATTGGATCGAAAACTCCTCCAAATCTTTATAAAACCTATCCCGAGCCGGATTCAGATCCCACCTACCAAGCGAGGCAAGGCTTGGTGGGAGTTTGTGCCAACTGAATGAATATTTGATAATATTTCTCAATGGTAAGGTATAATACACAAAGTTGGAGAAGAAAATAAAAGCTTACAAAGAAAAAAAAAAAAACCTCTCAAACCTCCAACACACCTTAATTTGTTACACATTAAATGTAATTATAGGCTATATTGTAGAATAAATAGTTGGATAGCACAAAGGACTGCAATTAGTTCTAGATTTTACATTGTAAGGAGTTCTATATAAGAACTCTACAAAGAATCAGTTGCTTAAATCACTGAAAAAACACATATATATGTAAATATATAGATGATGAGTAAGTTGTCTTTCTCCTTGCTAAAGAGTGATGTTGCAAACTGGAACCTGGCTGTACATTCTGAGGCAGGCCTCTCTCTCTGGGGAGGGGAGCCTCAGTGGAATCAATGACTGTTTATTGGTTAAATGATAGCTCAATTTTCATCTGAGTTGGTGGCACCGAGCCTGCATCATACAATTTATGGGTTTCAGTTTTTTGGACTATGAAGCTACCAAAACTTGATACTTAACCAGACTTCTTGAAATTCTGCTTACCTTGAAAGTCCTGCTGCTGATTCTGACCATATCCCATCTGCACAACACTTTGAAGATCATCTTGCCACATTGCTGAGGCCTGAAGAATAAAATTCTAGCTGTGATGAGAACATGCAGGTGTAGACCATCCAAAATGCATGGGGATTATCAGCAATGTTTCCTTATGGATTACCTGATGAGAAGCATCAGCAAAGCCATCAAGGGCAGGCAACTGCATGCTCGAGCTTCGCCGCAAGGCAGCATTTAGTGGGTTCATAGAGAACTGGGATTCTGCATTCCTGGACATGCCATCTTGTAGGGCTAACCCTTGCTGGGATTGGTAACCGTAAGGGAATGCCGGCGTCGAGGAATCTAATGGATAAAGACCATGAGGCATGGATCCACGGGATTGGAAAATCTGCAACATGAATTGAATGCAGTTATCATTAGACATGAAAGTTCAGACTGGTTGTCACTGACACAGAACAGGTTGAAAGATCAGCTTACCTCCTTGGACAAGAAAGTTTCCATGTTAATTTCCATCTTCGGGTTCACAGTTGCCAACTTCATTGACAGAAACTGCAAATAGCATCAGCAAGTGATAAAATCCAATCAGAAATTAACCAAGTAAACATTAAATTTAAGGAGGGAATTATGCAGACTTGAATATTACCTCAACCTGGCGCTGCAATGACTGCACATAGTTTATAATCTCATCAAGCATCACTGCTTTCCCAGTAACCTGCAAATCAACAACATTCAAGCCAAAATTTAGAAGAATTCACCCCATCTTTTTTCTATAATTTAATTGCGGGAAAAGTGCTTTACAATAAATAAATAAAACCCCCCAAATTTAGCATGTTATAAACACCTTATTGCATCCAGGAACAAGATCCTGAAGAAACTTCATTCTTTCGCTGATTTTTTCTCTCCTAACCTGGCCATTCAAGAAGGGCAAAAAATTCAAGGACATGTTAATACAAATCTATCAGTGTCCGAAAAACAGATGACAGAACAAAGTTTAATGAATCCGTACTCTTTCAGCAAGACTGTGGCTATCTGTAGCCTGACCCCTTCTGGCTCTGACATGGATATAGTCCTTTGGTGGCTCTGGCGGGTTTGAATTGTTCTTTTTCTGTTTCTGATTTCCATTTTCTTCTTCCATGGCCTTTGCTGAATCCTTGTCACTTCCATAAGTTTCCTCTGATTTGCTTTTTTTGGCGCTCGATTCATCATTCCCAGCTGCAACCTGAGAAATGAATCTCAATCATTAGTTCCTGCAGTAAATCTCAACAGAGGTCTGCACAAAGAAACAGAATTGTGTACATTACCTTGACATCAGAAACAGAGGGAGAGGGAGTTTCTTTGGCTTTTCCTCTGGGAATTGATTTTCTTTTTCTGGAATTGGCATCATTCTGGGATTTCATGCTCAATTCCCCACCCGGGATCTGCTCGGACAATGAAGATTCCTCCCTGGAATCTCCATTCTCTGGTGTTGACGGTCTTGACAACCGACTGAATTTCTTATCAGAATTCAAATTCCCATCCTGGGGTGAGCTCTTATTGCTTTCTTGAACATTTGCTTGCGATCCAGCGACCTTCATTGAATTGTTACTCGAAACTCTCGACAGCTTACCGGGTTCTACTCGTGGCATCATCCTATTAATCAATTCCGATTCATTCAATCCGAATTGTCCATTTAGGCCTCCAAGATTGTTGCTTCCAAAGCAAGAATATCGAGCAGCCCTCTCTACAAATCCAGGGTCAGCAGGAAATGGTGCTAAACTTGGATGGTTTACTAAGCTGTTTCCAAGAATTGGCAGGTTTCCTCTCATCTGTGAAGAAATACTCAGCTTTGGAGGGGAATTCAAAGGGGTACTATAACAAGAAGTGTTAGTGCTGTTGTTATTGTTGTTAATGTAGGATTGTGGCGACATCTCGCCGGAATTGCAAATGTTTCCTAGTCTTCCAATAAGTTCTCTGATCAAAACACTGTCACCACCAACGCCAGCATTAGAAATAACGCTGGCATTGGCACTGGATGCCACTGGAGATGAGACAATGGAGCTCAAAGCAGACTCAAAGGGATCGCTCTGATCCAATAAGTTGTCCCAGTTGGGATTGAGAAAGCAATTGGCAAGTTGCCCTGAACCGCAATTCAGCTCATCGGTTTGCATTTCCATTCCAAAACTGCAAGAATTCCAAATGGTTGCTGCTGTGTTGGCTCCCTCGCTCATAAACAACTTGTCTTTTTCCATGAGAGGAAAGAAAACAAGAAGCAATTATCTTGACAGCAAGAGAGGGGAAACTGAAGGGAATCCCAGAAAAGTTTAGAGGACCCAGATGAAGAATTAGAGTCAAAACTAAGAACCAAGAAAGAAAACTTACAGAGGAGTGGAAACTAATTTGCCTGACAAAACAAAACAAAAAAATCTATCTTAAGGGAGGTGTGTTGCTATGCTTTCGGACATATAAAGAAGCGAAGGTGAAAGTAGATTGGAGTTAAAAGGACATGTAATGATGATAAGAAGAGTTCTTGAAGGTTACTCAATTCAGAAGTATGGAAAAATAACAGAGAAACAAAAAAAAAGTGGCAGGGAGAAAGAATGCGGTGTGGATGAGCTCCAAAAAGCAGAGAGAAAAGTAGAGTGCGTGTGGAGGAAAGTGGAGAGGAAGCAAGAAAGATAAAGGCAATGTCTGTTTGACCTTTTTTCTATATAAAAAAGAAGAAATTATTGAAAACATTATGATTTCGAGGTTACTGTATTTCTTAAAGCATAGCTATACATCCAACCCCAGTACGATACATAGATTAATCTTGTAGCCGTCCGCTGTAAACTCATCCCAGTCGAGTTTTATATCAATCAATTATGTAAGAATACACTAATTTCTGCGTCTTTTTGTGTATTTTAAAAACATGTTTCATTTAAAAAAATATAAAATTAATATTTTAATTTCTTTTAAAAGTTTTGATATGCTAATTTTAAAAACAAAAATAAAATTGATTATATTTTTAAATAAAAAACATTTTTTATCAGATGGACTTGTCTCCTTCCGCTGCTCCTGAGTTCGAGTTCTCATGTGCTTGTCTGTCACCTCGCAGTACTTTACATGCTTATTAGGTTTACAGAGTATTAAGTGGACCATGGAATTAGTCGTGGTGCACGCAAGCTGACATAGATACCTATATAAATAAATAAATAAATTTATTTATTTATTTATAATTAGAAAAAGTACACTTTTTTAATGTTTATAAATGTGAATTTTTATTGTATTGGAAGTCATAGTGAATGAGTTCTCCTAGTAGATTTTTTATTGCTATTATATTGATATTTATAATATCAAAAAATAGCACTTAGAACTTAAAGATTAATTTATTTTTAAATTAATTTTTTTGATTTTGATAATTATTCAGTTTAAATTAAAATATAATTATTTCATTAATAATTATATAGTTTGTGTTAATCAGAATGTTAATATACATAATATTTCAAGTCTAATAAATATGTTACCAACATAAATACAAAGACATGTTTTAGAGGTTCAAAAAACTTAATTATACCAGTGAGGTGTTATTTTCATATGAAATAAATAAACAACTTAGAAACAATATATCACCTCTAAACAAACTCTTTATTTGTTTCTATGTTAAACTGGTTATTTACATTCTAGCACACCAAAAAGATATACTCTTGCGAGTTTGAGCACAAAAGACCCATAACAGAGGAAGAAGAATAGTCTACAATGACAGCTGCCTTCCCCTCAAAGAAAGCTCACTTGCAATTGGATTTTACACGAAACTCTACAATAAGCCATGAGATAGATTTTCAGAGGGTAGAGCGTCTGATTGGTGCATGATCAGACGCTCATGCCTTGAATGGTTGCAAAATAAAGCGCTAGGATTGAAACAATGAACAAAGAGGTGTATGGTCTCCTTAACCTGGATCTAGAAGTGTGGTTGGAAGATGCTCTTGCTTTCAGTCAAGTAGAAATAAAAACGTTTTATTGTAATATCATTAGCAATTACAAGCAGAGAGATACAGGTGTTAACACCATGTAGTACTGTGTCGATTCTTTCTTCTATACGAAGCATAAAACAAGGTGCCTGAGGTCTTGCAGACAATTTCCTTCATGGAATGAAATGTGGAAGATTGATTTGATGCTCTGACTACTTTGCACCAACCAACGGATCGATAATGCTTCTCCAAACTTTATATTCCAAAGCAGAACCGGCACCAGGCAACCCAAATCCATTGACGAAGAAAAAGGGAGTGGCATACTAACTAATACACACACCTTGAACATACAAATTCTCCATGCAAGCACAACTAGCCCCTTCATTGATGCACCTATACTTTGCATAAGCACAACAAACACTCTATACCCTATAAAGTATTTACAACACCACTCACCTTGAGATAAGCTAGAGTAATCAAGGTTTATAAATAATTCTAATCACAAAGTAAAATAAAAAGCTAAGTAGAAGTTATTCACAACTCATATTACTCTTATTTCTTTTACATATTTTTTTTCTACTCCTAACATTGTTTATCTTTATGTACATTATTTTCTTTTTATGTATTTATTAATTGAAGCATTAAAAAGTCTTTTTATTTTAATAAAAGACTTGTGTTGTAAGAAACATGAAGCCTATAAAAAATATCTACGTACTTTAGCATAAGAGATATCTCATGAAAAGACCAATTCAATTCTAAAAAGAGGATATTATGTCCCAAAAGAATAAGTTTAAAGAGTTAAGCCTTTTTTTTTTAACTCAACAAAGCAATGTTATTATCCCTCGCCACATTAAGACACAACCCATCACATTACCTCCCAAAAGAATAAGTAGATGCATTTGCTTTATCAAAAAAGTCTCAAAGAAAACAATCTTATTAAAAGCAATATATATTGTTGAAGGTAAACATATTAATTGTATAATATAAAATGGAACAACAAATAACATTAATTTTACTAAAGTACATTTCTATGTTTATTTAAGAGTTTGGATTTTCACCTAGCAAGTCAGTTATGCACTTTGTTATAATATATTTAAGAGATTTTCTACTTCTTTTAACATGAAGAGGGACATTCAAATAACTTTCTATATTCGAAGGGAAAGAAAAAATAAATCTTTTACATAACTCTTTTTTATATTTATAAAAAAAAATTAGTAAGATAAAAATTATTGTTTTAGCATCATTCGCTAAAGTGTGTTTAGTTTGAAGGTGTGGTGGTTTTTTATCAAAGGTACAATACCTTTTAAGCATAAATCACACCTTTAAAAGCTATAAAAACATGCTTTTTACTTAAAAAAGCACAAGTTACCTTCCATCCAAACACCCTTTAATAATCCTGAGCTAGCAAGTATTTTTAATAACCTAACAATGTTTTTCTTTTTGCAACATTAGAGAAAAAGATCATACAATTAATAAATAATAATGAAAAATGGTTTTACCACCTTGTGAGGTTGAGACATGTTTCCTTAAGATAGCTATAACCTTGTTTTCAATAAAAAATAATAAAATCTCAATACAAATGACAAATAAGTTGGGAGAGATTGAATTACCATGATAAAGGCCCTATTTAAATTGAAAAAAATAGAATTCGGGAACCTTTTCAAGTGATCAACATAGAAGAACTTGAGATACAAAACATAATAAGCTAAATAAACTTTTGAGAAAACCTAAAATCAATCAATATTTACTATAAAAATCTCTAATCAACCCTATCATATACCTTACTCTAGTCAATATTAAGAGTAAGTAAACCAATTTTTTTAATATCTTTTAATAAGATGTATTACTTCATGAGTTAAAATTATATTATCTATACTAATATATCTATAGAAAGAACTCTTCTAAGGACTAAGTTGAAAAAAAATGATAATTATGTTAACCTAGCCCTTTATAAATAATTTTTAACTCACATTACATAAATTGATAAGATTGGACTACTTCATATTTATTAGATATTATTTATTTATGATAAGAAAAATCAAAGTTTCAAGTAATCAAGTATTCCATACCCCCAGTATTAAAAGCTTCACATATCATACATTTCACTAAGTTTCCTATGATGTGTCATTTTGTTTTTTATTTTTTAATAAAAATAGTTAAAAACTATCTTTCTAAAATATCAATAAACCCTTTTATCTATGAGTATTGTCTTATTGGACCCTATAAACACTCTAAATCCAATATGGTAAGTTTCGTAAAAGAACTCAGGTTTCACCCGTCATTAATTACTCTATATTTAAAAATAAGGTTCATTTAGTTTAAGATAAGATGATTTTATTGTAAAATATAATTTGAGAGGATAAAGCTTTGCATATGATTTTAAGTAATGAGAATCAATCAGGAAAAAATAGACGTTAAATGTTCTTGGCTAGATGATTAACCAATATGCTTTTCAAGATGATGTTTTAAAATGACTTAAATTTTATTGTGATAACCGTTTATATTAGATTATGGTGTCTTTATTCATTGGTATATTGTAACCACACATTTATGGAGAAGGTTGACTTTTATGGTAATGATGTCATGGGAAAACCTTTTACTAAATATGTGCTATTTTTATGTTGAAGTGGATTGTAATTATAGATAAATTAAGGTTCTTGTGTAGAGAAAAACCTACAAAATAAAGAAAACTCAATGAATTTTATATAGTTTTAAGTTTATATGCTTTTATTATGGAACATAATCTCAATAAACAAATGAGATTACTATAAAGTGGATCTCCAAAATAGAGGTTTTGCTTTTCGCAGAGCAACCATATAGCCAATCAGAAGATGCCATGCGTTCTAAACAAGTGATAACATTAATGACATGTGTTATATATATATATATATATATATATATATATATATATATTTTAATCTATCTAGTGAGAATGTGTCACCCATACATCCAAACATACTAATGCTTCCAAGTAGTTATAATTTATGATTAAAAGTATAAATACTCAAGAAGGGATGCATGACCATTTCATTTAGAAGTGATGCATGTTTGGTCTTATGTAGAGGGAAGTGACCTATCCAACAAAAGAAAATATAAAGTCATTTTGTAAAGGTGAGGATATGTAACTTATCCATTAAAGGGATGTATAATTAGTCTACTAAAGAGAGATGTAAAGTCAGTCTAAGAGAATGCATGACTAATTCATCCATGAAGAATGACTAATAAGTTTGAATACTCGGATGACTAGTCTTCTATGAAGGAATGAACAACTATTCCATCAAGGGGAAATAAAATGTTTGGCCTTATAAAAAAGAGACATTATCAGGTCTTATGAAAGGAGTTGCATGGAAAATTCATTAAAAAAGGACAAGTAGACAGGTCTTTTTAAAGGGAGACATGTAATCATAGAGAGAACTTTTTTAAAAAGAGGTTTAGCAACATGGGTGGGTTTTAAACCTAGAAAGGTGGCTTATTATGTATGGAGGGATATAACCTTTATGTTTAGATAAGGTGTTTTTCTACTAATTAGATAGTTAAATGCATTTATACATGGGCAAAATAACCCTATATATCTACAAGGAGTTTAGTTTTTATATTTAGGCAAGGTGGTTTCACATTATCGAATTTCTTTAATTTGATTACGGTTTGATCTATGACTCGGTCTAAGACTTAGGTCATGAATTTAATAGATTAATCTTATTTATTTCTTTTTTAGTCTAATCGGATTTGCAGGATATCAAATTAATTTACTGAGTCAGGCCATGTTTAAAAATGATACTCCTAGCTAGTTACATGCCTAATTAATACCCTTCGTTACTAAACAAACAAATCCATTCAGATAGCTTATCAATTAATTAATCATTCCAGACATATCATCAAAAAGCTACCTAGTTAGCTACCTACCTACTTACCTTAAAATTGTTAAAAGAATGCATTTTAAGCTTATTATTTTAGCCAATTGGAATATTTTATGAATAAATTTAACATAACATTATATTTTTGCATGAAGTTTGAAGACTTGATTATATCATCTTTTTCATTCATTTAAGATATTCTTTTATTACCTTATTATTTAATTAATAAAATCATTTAAATTTTCTAAAATGATTGAAAATCAATTTTGGTTGCTTCTGGTAAAGAGATAAAAAAAGGAATGCATTGAGTAATTTAATAAAAAATAAAATAAAAAAGCTCATCATGTTTAATTTTAGTTAAACCTTTTTTTCCTTCTAAAATGATGGGAAAAGAAAAAGGAAATTTTCTTTCCCCTATTTTAAAATCAAGGAAGGATTGAAATAGAGCTACACCTAATTGATGTTATCTCTTCCACTTCCTTTGTTCATGGTTTTTACCATAAAATGTAACCACAATTCTAGAATATAGTTATTAAGTTTAGTTTGGTTTTACGAGTTGATTTAAAAAGTTTTTAATCTGAAGCCTAATTCAGATCAAGTTTTAAATTAAATAAAAAAAGATATTAACTCAAAAATAGTTGATCCAAACAAATTAACTTAACTAAACTCGGCTCAAACTCAACTTAGTCAAACAAAATTTTCAAAAAATTAAATTAAAATGATATTTTTTAAATAAAAATGATTAACTTATGTCAACCCGGGTGATTCACGAGTAGACTAAACAATTTATATTTTTTTAATTAATCTTTGAACCGAGCTTGACAATTATATTCTAGAGAGTAAATAGGGCAGTTTTAACATATAAATATTTTAAACAATTAAAATTCTTTATAAATTTTTAAAATTAGTTTGCAAGATATTTTTCTTTGATCTAAATCTAACATCTATGTTCTAGAGAATCATCAGCGATTTTAATTTATAAATTTTTAAAACTTTTCTTGAACTTTAAAAATTAATTTTCAAGGTATTACTACATAACATGCTTGAAAAAAACTCTAAATTCTATCTTTAGAAGCTCTTTAAACTCTCAATTCATTCATGAATGCAACCATATAAAATAACACTTAAACACAAGAAAATTGAAGACAAACAACACAACACTCGATCAAAGTATCTCTCTCTCTCTTTCCAAATGCTAATAATTCATAAAATACAAGTATCAACTTCTTTGAAACACGAAAGATGCTTCTCAATGCACTCAATGTCGGCAAGGGAGGCTGAATAAAATTTTACACATCTTAGAACTAACGTGACCTTCAATCATTGAGGACACACATTCATATGCATCTTCTTCTACTATTTTGACCAAAATTTTAATACTCCTCGGGGCCAAGTTTTGCTTCTCAATTGGTCAATGGGTTCAAGTTTCGAGATGAATTTTTTTTTAATCCCCAATAAAAACTAATATATCTGACACTTTGTAGTTGTTATTTATCGTTTGTGCTCGGTTTAATGTTAATTAATTCTGTCTTCCAACCACAGCTTGAAAGAAATCATATGGAGCAGGATGGTTAATGATGGGTAGAAAATTACTAGACATGTTGTCGCCGAGGACCGAATAAATTTTATTTTTAATACAAAAAAAGTGGTAGATTAAGAAAAATTCAAATCTCGTGCTATTAGTTAAATTAACAATTTAAATATTTATGAAAAACATGACAAAAATAAATAAACTAACAAAAAATACAAGAAAAAAAGCATATTCAAGCCTAATTGGATTATTAAATAACCAAATACTAACCTAACCAAATAAAAAAAAAGAGTTAAAAATTTGATACATGATTATTATAAACTAATTTAAAAATATAAATTTAAAAAACTTATCAAAGAAAAAAATAACAAAAAAAATCTCAAGCAAACCCAACAATCAAACCGGGTCACTAAATCAAACACATGATTTAGGATATGAAATTAAGATGATTTTATAAATAAAAAAGTGAAAAAACACCATGAAAAAAATATAAAAAACTGCTTTAAAAAAAATAAAAGATTGAGATGACCCCATTAAATATAAATCCAAACAAAACAAAGAAACAAAATTCTTAATCAAATAAACATTTGAGAGATGATATTGAGAAAAAAAAGTCAATAAAAACAAAAAAAATAGCAATTTAAAAAATAGGACTAAATTTAATATAAAAATAAAATGAAATTAAATGTTTCGGAAAAAATAAAATGAAATTAAAGTATAGGGATGGAATTGTAAAAAATAAATTCATTAAGAAAATGGTTAAAAAATATCAATTAAAAGAATTAGGACCAGATTTAACATAGAGATTAAATGAAAATAAATGTCTGGGGGTGGAATTGGATAAAAACAAATTAATCAAGAAAATGATTCAAAACAAAACAAATATAAATTAAAAGAATGATGAGCGAATTTAAAAATAAATTAAAAATAAAATGACTAGGAATGAAATAAAAAATAAAATTAAATTAAAAATAATCAACGCAAATAAAATAAGTGAAAATAAGAGAAGATGGACCGAATCAAAAGAAAACATAAACTGAAGGGTTGATATGAAATTTTGCATAGCCAGCATACAATTTTAAAAAAAAGAAGGAAAAGAAAATTAATTTTGAGTTAAACTATATCGAATCACCATACACGTGTTATTCAAAGAGGAAAAGGACACCGAGACAAATCAAATAATTTATTGGAATTATGGTTCTAACTGTTGGAGCAAGCTGCACGCGCTCTTAGAATGTGGTGGAGTGACTGACACGTGTGAGACAAATTTCAATTATTTTTTTATTATTTTTTGTGCAAAAAAATCCCTTAGGATTAAACAATATTAACAAATAAGCCATGACAAAATTACAATTAAGCTACTAAAGGTAAGACTAAAAATTTCAAATTATAAGGGTAATGTAATAATTCAACTATTCTATAAAATATAAAAATACCCTTGCAGAAGGCATTGTCCAAAGGTTATGTAGTTTATTTATTGTGTATAACAAAATGCAATCACCAAAACAATTTCTCACAATTCTTGAAAGATATTTATGTAATAGTAAAAAAAATCACCTTATCGCAAAACAAATATTAATGAAAAAATAATTGAGGGGTAAATTTCATATTGATGTTCTATAATTATTGTGTTTTAAAAAAGTGATATTTAAATATATTGTATTTTATAATTATAATAACTTAACATATTGTACTTTTAAAGTATGAAATTAAGATCATAAAATCTAAATATTTTTTTAAAAAAGAAAATTAATTAAATTAATATCACGGTGAAGAACACTACATCAATAATTAGAGGTCGCAGATCTGAAATGTGAAATCCAAAAGTGCGATATTTCTTGCTGCTGTGTAAATTAATCATTTCTTTATGCATTAATTGCCCGATTCGTCCAATAGCAACCGACTTCTCCACCCTGATGATGTCTTCTCCATGCTTTATTTATTTTTTTTAGTCGAAGCAGAACGGAGGAGGAGGAGGAGGAGGAGGAGACATGGATTGTGCATAACTGTAACTTGAATAAATAATCTCATTTCATGGAATATATTAAATTAAAGAAGACGAAGAGGGCTGTCCTTTGCATGGGAATATTACGTAGGGGTTAAGGCTAAGATGATGATTGTTACATGGAAGCATATAGCCGACAAGTCGGCAACCCTCCCTGCTCTTGTGGCTGATTTATATATTTGTTTATTAGCTAGTAATTATACACATTAATCTAATCCTAAAGTCACCTCTTCCTTGCCTGCACAAGAGCTAAGAAAAAATGGCGAAGGATAAAAATAATAATAAGCGAGGAAGGCGAGTGGAGACCCTCAAGGTTGCCATGTATTTGTTTTTATAAATGTTTGACTTTTCCCTCCTTGGTTGCTTGGGGTTGGTGCCCTTGCCTTGCTCCTCGTTGTAGCAAAATGTAAATAATTTTTCTCCCATTTCTTAAGAGATAATACAAATAAATAAATAAATAACCTCTGACCATGCTCATTAAAATATCCTAGAAAGTTATAAATTATTAAAAGAACTTTATGTCTTGACATAAAATCTGTTACATTAAACATAAAATATTAAAAAAAAGAAAACATTTTATACCAAATTAACTCATTTTATAATTAAAATGCACATATAAAGTTCAATTTCAGAGTTTTATGGTTGAAATCAAAATGCCTCATTTTATAACTAAAATGCACATATAAAGTTCAATTTCAGAGTTTTATGGTTGAAATCAAAATGCCTCATTTTATAACTAAAATGCACATATAAAGTTCAATTTCATTGTTTGATAGCTGAAATTAAAAAAAAAAACTCAAAATCACTTATCATTACCGTATAATATTTTATAAATATTTAGAAATGTGATAATAGTTATTTTTTAAAATGTTTTTTATTCAGAAATACATTAAAATAATATAATTTTTATTTTTTAAAAATTAATTTTAACATCAATAAATTACAATAATCTAAAAATACTAAAAAATATTAATTTAAAGTAAATAAAAAATAATTTCTTTTTGCACAATTCAAGATTAGTTTCTGGACCAGAGAAGAAAAGGGCTCAGTCATTCTTCAGCCTACTGAAGTCCAGTCCAAACCATTCCAAGCCCTTGATTTATAGGGAAGGTACAGGCATGCATGTTTTCCTTCGAGCTTAGCTGCTTTTCAGAGAGAAAGTGACCTCTGATCGATAGACTTTTTCCCTTTTTCTCTTCTTTCTGCTTTCAGAAATGGAAATTGATGCAGTAAAGACTGCCATTTTAGAGTGGGTTCTTCTTTTCCATCATATGGCTAATTAATACAATGAAAATAGCATGAGTGCTAAGTTGACACCAGTTGGCTCGATATTTTTTTTTTTTATTCTTAAATGAATGGAATTACTTTGGTTTTTGTGAACTTGGAATTGGTAAATGTCTCGGGATAACAAGAAAATGTATATATAAATTTGTTTTATTGATAAATATATCTTACTTATTCTTGAGTTTTTTTTTAATTATTATTAAATGAAAACCTTACATTTAATGTATTACTGTAGGATGATGTCCAAGGAATTTGACAAGTTTGAGGCCTAATTAAGGCATGAAACCTTTGCTTTGTTGCTTTAAATTTCAAGAATCTCCTTTCCCTTAATATCCTCCATTTTTATTACACTACAATTAACGACATAGCCTATTTTTTCAATTGAAACCACTATGAAAATGTGGAAGAACAAGAATATAAAAGCAGTCTTCTGGAGAAAAACAAGAGCCCCGCAAAAGGGACTGCTGTTGTCTCTTCCTTGCCAATGTTTGGGGATTTCCAGAGCCTTAATTTCTTATGGATTCAGGAAATGCCCTGATGGATTTCAAGGGTAATCTAGTTGATTTCTAGGTTTTTACACTTCCCTTTAATCACTCTATTTCGTTCAATATCAATTTAGTAGACTGATTTCATAGGAAACGATACTCTTTAGCAACTCTTGATTGTTCTCTTTGAATTATTGACTGCATTCCTCGTTTTCTTAAAAGTTCTTCTCTCTTCGCTTGCCTGTTTGGGGCGGCAAAGTGTCTGCATGCATCTGTCTGCTGTCTGCAGTCTTTTTTTAATTGCAGATGCATTTCACTTTAACATTTTAGTTCATGTATGGACATGGACTCCATCTTCTTGTTCCATTTTCACCTCAAGCAATCTGCGCTTGTAGACAAACAATTAGGTTCAGTGCGTTTAGACCAGGAGGACGGCCTTTGCTTTCCTGTTTCTCCAATATATCAGTAATTACTACCAATAGTCTATCCTTTGACACCAGCTTTTGAAACATGCAAGCAAACCTGCAATGTGTAGAAATATGAAAAAGGCTTTTCTTTCTAGATAAAAGCTGAGACTGATAAAGTCTAGGTGAAGCCCACTTCTAAGTCAAATAATCTGTGACGTTCCCATTCTAGTTGAAGTTCATAGCCATCTACCATTGTGTGAGGGCTGGCGCAAAGGCCAAAACTTTTCTGGCTCAAAAGTAGTAATCTGCAAATATCAGTGTACACATAACCCAAGAATATGAGTTTGACGAGGCCCATATTGAAAGAAGATGAGTTATCTAAAGAGTCCTGCTACAGCTTGTTCGGTGAATTTCTTCAGCTTATTCATTTGCAACTTGGGCATCTTTGCTCCCTTGAAAGCTGAACTTCAGGTCTTAACACAATGAGCCTTTTGCAGGCTGAGAAATTTGGGGATTGGGAAAACAAAGCAGCTGCTTGCAACCAGTAATTTGAGCTAGCTTGGTTTGGCTTATTTTTAGGGCATCTTCACTATACTATAGGAAATTATGATTCAAATTTTTTAGTTTACAGTTTTTTTCATAGTTTTTTTTCCCAAATGTATTACCTTTTTTTTTTTTTTTAATGAAACCCATTTATGTTTTAGCTTTTGTTAATATATTATTGGTTGGTATTTGAATCCACAAGTACATAAAGGAATCCACGTAAGAGGCCGTTTGTATTTGGCAAGCATTAAATTAATATATATATATATATATTATATTACTATGTTAATGTTAAAAAAATAAATGAAAAATATTTATTTTAATATATTTTTAAATAAAAAATATTTTTTAAATTTTTTTTACATTAAACTATATGATTAACTGTTATTTTTTAAAGTATTTTTTAATTAAAAATATATTAAAATAATATTTTAAAAGATTTATTTTTTTATATCTGCATATTAAAATAATATAAAAACATAAAAAAATAATTTAAAAAAAATAAAAAAAATTAATTTTTTTCAAAGATAAATATTTTTAATTGCATCATCTGCATTTTAAATGGGCTTCTTGCAAATATGGCTTACAAGTTTATGTCCTTTTGACTTTATAATAGCTTATATTTTTAAAAATAATTTTTAAAAGTGAATTCACTAAGGCATAAAAAAAAATATAAAAGAATTACTAGTTTTTAAATTCACATAAAAATAAAATAAAAATAATTATTATGGTGAATCTCATTCTTTATACGAGGAAAAGTAATAATTATGAAGCATCTAATAATCTAAACAATTATAGTGTGGGATTTTTTATCCCAATCTTATGAGTGCAATTTGATGGAGGATTTTCATTTTTTTTAAAAAAATTGATTAGTCCAAATACTTGAGTGAGATTTTCTTTCCAAATACACCATTTGGTCAAATTCAGAGAATTAAAATTAATTTTAATCAAATTTTATTTAAAAATAATTTTATATTTTAATTCTCTAAACTAATCTGAACAACCCAAAAAATAAATTCAAAATGCTGTAAAAAAAAATTCTCAATGGCATCACAAATCAACAAATTGAAGATTCATATGCACTCTCAATATCCAAACACGTCCTTAAAGGGAGAATGTAAGAAAAGAAAGTAGAGATGGACTCTTGTGTCCTAACATTTCCAGCAATATGCAATATAATATTTTTAACGGTGACCAAACAAACCCTCAATTCTAAAACCTGACATAATTCTCTCTAATTTTACTATTTGGTAATTTATTTTATAGCGGGATTAATTTTTTCCTAGATTAATGATTTAATCCAGAAGTAACTAATAGCACGTGGTTTTTATATTTTAAAAGCATTTTAAAAGAAATTATTTTTTATTTTTTATTTAAAATTAGTTTTTTAATTTTTTTTAATATACTAATATCAAAAATAATTTAAAAAATAAAAATATATATATTATTTTAAGAAACACTTTGAAAAGTAATTGTTATCACTCTTTCAAACACCTTCTAAATCAATCATAGTCAATTTAATTTTTTTTAAATTTTATTGTTGATTCGGTTAGATCAATTAAGTCACTAAAAACATAAATATCAAATTAATCTTTAGTGAAGTGGCTTTAGGTGTTTTTCTAAAGTGCACTTAACCTTAAAAAAATATTAAATTGATATTTTTTTAGTATTATTTTAATGATTTTAATATGTTGATATCAAGAATAAAATAAATTATTTTGATGTGTTTTTAAACAAGAAGCACTCTATGTTATAATACGAAATACGCACTCATACAACCAATTTTGACTAAGTTAATATATTGCAAGTTCAACTAAAAACCTGAATCAAGTTGATTTGATTTTCAAATCTTAAATTTCATGATTAAATTCACCTAATCAAATCAAGTTTAACATTTATAATTTATTTATCTTATAAATATTAACTATTGATGTTAGTATTAGAATTATCTTGAAACACTTAGCAATCAAAAGTAATTATATAAATTGAGATTTTTGTAATCTACAATCTTATTCTAAATTGGTCTTTTTTTGACAATAAAAAACAATAGTAAAAAATTCTACAACTAATTTTTGAAACCTCTCTGTAAAATGCTTTAAGTTCCCATAAAGATTTTCCCATAAAAAATACAAAATTAAGTCATTTTATCTTTTAAAGATATTTTTCTAGAAAATATTATTTTCTACATTTGAAAAGTACATTTATTTTCCATCCACTTTCCTTTTTATTTATCCAAATATAATGAAAAAAAAAAAATTCTCCCTTCCTCTTTCATCACAAATGACTAGCAATGTCACTAGCAACTATCAAATTAAACAAAACTTTAAATACTTTACGGACAAAAAGTACATCAACCGTTTTTTAGCTCCACTAGGTATTGTCTATCTAGTCGCTTCTCCAACTCTCCCTCTCATTCTTGTTTGGACCAATTTCTTCTCCATTTCAAAGAGTAAGTGGAATTGCCTTTTCTTTCTTGTCCTATCTCTCTGCCTCTTTCTCTCTCTGCCTTTCTAATTTGCTATAGCAAAACTGGGTATACAAAGAATCACTTTCTTCATAGTTAGTTTCAAATTACATGAAAAATTGAATTTTGAGCTTTTTCTATCAAGAAGGAAAAAAAGAGGTAAGAACATGGATTATGGGTTTCGTTTATTGACTTTCTTGAATTTATTGTTTTTGTTGTCCTACCATCTTTTTTCATCTTTTTTTCTATTTGTTTGTTTGTTTGCAGGGTTGTTGTTACTATTGAATTTGGTTTTGGAGAAATGAGTGCATTGAATTTGGGTTGGTTCTGTAAATCATTTGATTCTCAAACTGCCTTGAGATGTAGCGCTTATCCTGTTTTTTTCTCACTAAGATAATGCACTAGCTTTTAGAGGTAGTGAATCAATAAGTCATGCTTTGAAAATCCCTTTTTGGAAATACTTCTGCTAGAAGAAGACTGATGAAACATATCTACCCTTCTTTGCAGGTGCGTATTTTTTTACATTACAAGGTATTATATAATTTTCTATTGTTTATATAAATTTTATGTGATATATTGCCTATGTTGCAGGTTATCTGTGTGGACTACCCAAAACCAAACTTTGATAATTCGGTGAATTTCTTAAAAGTTGCCTTATTATATTCATCCTTTCACTCTTATCCGCGTCTATCTAAACCATTAAAGGTTGTCATTGCTGGTGCAAATGATGAAACTTTATCCTTCTTTTTGGATGAGAAAACTTTATGGGTTAATAATTTAGACTTTCATTTATATATAAAAAATTTCATTGTCATAGTCTCCTCGTATTTAATAATATTGAAGCTCATAATTTCATAAATTTTATATATATATCCTTAAGAGATTGTGTAATTCTAGAATAAAAAAATTGTTTATTGTTAATATGTGATTCCTTATTGTTTCAAGTTTGGTTGGTTTATCTACTAGAAAATATTTGGCAGATACATGCCATAAGCCTGTATTGCTTGAAGCAAAAGATGTTCTAGGTGGAAAGGCTTCTATTCTGCTATATGTTTAGCCTGTTCTTAAGCTGTCAATATACTTGTGCTTGCTGATTTTTCTATTCATTTGTTATTTTTCTTATTTTTTCTTAGCTATCATCATCATATAATTCATGGTTTCTTATTGAGTTTGATGATGCAAATGTTAATAATCTAAAGAACTACACTGTGTTCTTGCACTCAATATATGGTTGTCAACTTTTATTATACTGATTAGATTAACTTTTAAATTTGACTTGTGGCTTTTAAAATGCTTTTAAAGTACCTGGCAAAACTCTGAGATTTATTGTCCTTCTGTCCACTCTACATAAGGTAATTATATAGATATCTCTTATGATCACCAAACAGGTTGTCCAGAAGTTTCAGCCCAGGCGGATGCTTCTTAAAGCCAAGAGTAGATGATGTCTCTTGGCCATTTATATTAGAGTTATTTATTTTATTTATTTGATCAAAATAATTTTTTGTTGGAGGGATCATTATTGTAAGATGCAAGTATATTGAACGACAGAATTGCCATGTTGGTTAAAGGGGAATGGCATTTGTAATCTACTCCAAGTACATTTTTTAGTGAAAAAAGTGATTTTAGTAAATTTGTCTTTTTTAGTCGAAGAAACATCTTTTTAGACAAGAGAAACTTTTAATCATTCTGCCTCTAGTGTTTAGAGAATTAGATTTTAGTAGATGGATCTGATCATGCCAATAATAAATGGTAACCTAGAGCTACCATCATAAAGAGAACAATAAGTTGTGCCATAGAAGGAGAAACCTGTTTTTTTGTATTTCCATTAGTTGTTTCACATTAGTATTTTAAACCTTTAGCAAGATGTTGTGACACATTATCCAAAAGTTATTGGTTTCTTGTGCTCTTGTTGTAATTCTGTACAAACGTGTTAATATCATTTATTTTTTGTTGGGTCTAGCATCGTGTGCTAAGTGGTTTTGTTTACAGTTAATATGAGGGTAGTGCTGAATAATCTCAGATTTGTTTTTTCTAATGTCTAATATGGTCTTATCACAATTATAAGTCTTTTTGTATAATTGCTTAAGATTTTAAAATGGATGCCCGTGCACATTTAAATGATATATAGTAAGTTTTAGTAATCAAGTAGGTTATTTTATTCATTAGATCTATCTTTTTATTATTTTTATCGACTAATGTTTAGCCTGTTTTCTTGTTGATGACTGCATGGAAAGATGACGATGGAGATGGGTACGAGACAGGCTTGCATATATTCTATAAATTCTTGTCACTAGTGAAAGGAAACTGGGGACATAATTTTAAACTCACTTTTTTTCTGTTACTTTATATGCTTGTTCATTATATAAGATAGGTTTGAATTCTAACACGACTAAAAAATTGATGTCTTCTCCCAAATGCAGGAGTGTCGAAGTAATAAATAACCTGACAAGACCGGGGTCGAACCACATGGAGGTTAGTTGTATAAATTATAAATAACAATAATACAACAACAACAACAACAATAACAAC
>NW_011499957.1:24824-39178 GCF_000495115.2 Populus euphratica
ATTTTATGATATTTGCAATGCCAAATAAGCAAGGAGAATTCAACCGATTTGATTTTCCTAAATTTCTCCCTGCACCATTAAATGGTAAGCAACTTATTTGTGAAAATAAAGAATTAAGAACATTTTTTACAAACCTGTTATGTTTGATTTTGTTTTTTCAAATATTGAGGTTACTTGTATTGTCAATTTCTTGAATCAGTGAAGTCTTTATGATGAAAAGGACTTCTTAGTAGATGGTTGGTGTTAGTCAACCTCAATAAAATCATCATGTTCTTAAAATCAACATATTTGAAACAAGATGAATCGGTTGAAAGATGAGAGGTCTGGTTAAAAATTATCACTTTCACAGGAAGGTGAAGGTGGTTCTCATCATATATTGGTTCAGGAAGATATCTAAGATCATTTGGTCATGTCTGCTATAAACCTATATCCATGCACTGTTAAGGAGATCTTATTGGGATAAAGTAATAAGATTGAGGAAAGGGAAACATAGATCTAGAATGACATTGGTTAAAGTGTTGGAATACTTGTTTCTTTAAATGTAACATTATGTGATGTTTCTGAAATACTAAGCTAACTTGCCAATACATCCAGGCATTTAACATGCCTTCCTAGGTAGTTGTTATTGAGGTTTCCATTGATATGCTAGTAATTTTGGTGTATGTTTCAGAGGTGATGACAAGAGCTTTGTCAATTTTTTGAATCTGTAAAGCCTTTGTGATGGCAAGGACTTCTCAAAAGACTTGTCAGTATATTTTTTATATTATCACAGTGGCATGACAAGAGGTTATCAATGTGACATCATAACCAATGAATGCATTCAAAGGACAAGCTTGATATTATTTGAAGTTTGGTGAAATAAATACCATGGTCTTAATTTTTTTTTCTTTTTCATATAAATACATGTGGAAACACAGGCTTAGTAAAGGGGATCTCATAGCACAATATCCACTTGTGGATATTATGTTATGTAGCTTGAACTTGATTTAAATATATCTTAATTAAATTGAATGGTTATAAGTAGGAGAGGGGTGTTTTTGAACTTTGAAGGAGTTGAAACAAGAAAGACTTACCTCAAAATATATATAAAAAAGGTTTTCCAAGCCAAATTCCAGTGCAAAGTTATGTGTTTGGATAGATCCCAATTTAAACCCTTGAAGGCCCTATTTATAGAAGCTTGAGAGTCAATATGAGGTTTAAAGGTACCTTAATGATCTAAAAGTTAAAAAATCCCTTAAAATAAAAGTTGATTAAGAATAAGAAAAGAGCCAATAAAATAAAGTCCAAATCATATTAGTAATAGGAAAAATTATTAGAAAGGGGAATAGAAGAAACTATTGTTTGCCTACTAAGGTAGTTAACCAACTAATTGAGGGCTGACTAGTGTGATGGCCAGCTAAATGGGATGTGTTTTAGGCGTGTTCCTTGCTTCAACTTCTGCTTGCAAGGGTTTTCAAATAGCTATAAATCTCTCATAAGAATGATATTTTTGAATTGTAATAAATCATTGAAAAGCCATGTATATCTAATTCCTAAAGATGATCAAAAGAACGAAAAGAGCTCAAGTTTAACTAGTAGCTCAAGCTTCCTTCCTAGAGCATTTTGACCAAACATAACAAGAAATTCACTTTTTAGTGAGATTAGATTCTTGTCCAACCTTAGCTTGATACCCTTTGGTTTCATTTTTTCTCATTCTTCTTTCCAATTCTTGTTTTTTAGGAATTCGTGTGCACAATCCTTCCTCCTTTTGTTTAAGAATAGACATTTTTATACACAATCCTTCCTCCTTTTAGTTTAGGAATCTCCATACACCTTCAAACTTTCAAAATAGTGTTTAAAATCAATTTTCCTAATTGTCATTACCTAGTATTCATTCCAAGTAGATTCGATGTGGATGCTTCATTACCAATTTTAAAAATAAGACACCTGTTCTGGGGAATATGCCTGCTAGAAGTATTGCTACTGCATATCATACAATCAATGCATTTTATGCTTGTTTTCTGTGCTATTAAACCATTTCACTTTCATGGTATGGGTAGGTGAATCATAATCTTTATATTGAGTGATTGTACTTCATCATCAAAAAGATATTTATTCTTATTGCATCATAATATTTATGTTGAATTTCTTTAATAGTGCTCCACATCTTTTTTTCCCCTCCAGATTTACCTAATAATTACTTGAAATGTATTGGCAGGGATATTGACCATTTTAAAGAACAATAAAATGCTGACTTGGCCAGAGAAAGTGAAGTTTGCAATTAGGCTCCTGTCCGTAATAGTTGGTGGACAGGCACATGTTGAGGCTTAAGATGGTTTGAGTGTTCAGGAATGGATGAGAAAGCAGATATACTTGTCAATATCAACCATGTAGATGCGTAAGTAGCTCATGCATATAGGAAGTCCCTAACTTATCACTTATAATCTATTCATCAATTGAAACTATATTGGGAGATGTAACTTTTTTAGATAGACCAGAAACAAAATTGCACCTATAATTTAATACTGGAATTTCAAACAAAGTTTCTTCTTTATTTATATTAAATGTTTGTGTTGAATATATTTAATATATGTTTATTATTTATCAACTTGTGTGCCTAGAAGATGCACTGATAAAAATCTATGCTAACATTTATGTTCTTTAAATCACGTGTTTCACTATTAGATTATGCGTGTAAATGCTGCATATTATGAAAACGTTTTGTAGGATCTTCTAGGGTTGTTTCTACATCAAGTTGAAACTATATGCTGCATATTATGTATATAGAATTGCATAACCAGGAAAGAGAGAGATCATGTTTTGTTTTCCAATTCATTCTCAAGATAGTGATTTTATAATTATCCTGATCAATCAACAGAAGGTTTGATGATTTTAGTTTTTGAATCAAGCTTTGGTTTATTATATAGAGTTCTCGTGAAATTTTATCTAGTATATTTGAAGTTGGAATATAACTTGAAACATAAAAATAACCATCCGTTTTATCTTCTTTTTTGCTAGGGTGTGCCTGATATAGTGACTACTGAGGTGTTTATTGCCATGTCGAAGGCTCATAACTTTATTAACCCAGATGAACGTTCAATGCAATGTATTTTGATAGCTTTGAACCGATTTCTTCAGGTATGCTTGCTACTCCTTCCTACCATTTCTCCTGGATGTTGTATGAAAACTTTATGTACTTCATGTATTGGATAGAAAATGAAACACGGCTTTGATATTTGAGAGATTTTTTATTTCAAGTACTATATGATTGGAATTTAGAGCTAGTTTTTATCTATTTTATATGTAAACATGACAGCACATAAGGAAATCCACAGATTTGCATCTAGAAACCTCGAGTTATAACTGCAATGATTCCTGATAATGAAAAAAAATTATAAAGGGATATTAAAGTTCATTTCCCCCCATTCGATGCCCTGATTAAATTTAGTTTCTGTCATGTCATATGCTGTTTGTAAGCAGCAAGCTGCTGATTACCCTATATCTCCTTCTTTATTGTTTGTCATTTCTAACACTTTTCTATCTGTTTGGCAACAATATGATAGATGAGCAGGTGCTTAGAAAGAATATTTGTGCTTATTTTCCAGATTAATTAATCTCTTTATTCATGCTTGTGAATACATGCTTCTATATATTTATGGGTGCATGCATATATTTATGATTGTTTACCAGGTTATTATTTGTATCTGAATGAATAGAAATCACTTTTGTCGTTTCATTTTGATTTTCAATTATTCATGTGCAAGGGTTATCGTAGAAAATATAAACTCTTGGATATGATAATGCTAAAGAACACACTGATGTCCTGCAACTAAGCACATGAGCTCATCATTGCTCATTTCTAATTTTTATGAAATTTCTTTGGATAAAAAATATTGATTTATCTCTTAATTTCTTTCTGCAACCTACAAATAATTTGTTTGGGTGTATTAATGTGTCTAGTCATGATTGAACATACAGTTGTTGTGTATTATATAAGCTACAAGAAATACATTTTTCTGAATAAACAGAATCGTGTTAATTGCCAACAGGAGAAACATGGTTCAAAGATGGCTTTCTTGGATAGTAATCCCCCGGAGAGACTCTGCATGCCAATCGTTAATCATATTCAGTCGCTTGGTGGTGAAGTCAAACTCAATTCACGGATAAAGAAAATTGAGCTAAATGATGATGGAATGGTGAAGAAATTTTTACTAAATTCTGGGGACGTGATTGAAGGGGATGTTTATGTGTTTGTGACTCCAGGTATACTCAAATCTTTCCTGTTGCAACACGTACCTCATATACTTTGTAATCTCTGTTTTCTGATATTGTTAATGTATATTGCTCCATCCAGTTGATATTTTAAAGCTTCTTTTGCCTAATAACTAGAAGGAGATTCCTTACTTGAAGAAATTGGAGAAATTAGCTGGAGTTCCTGTTATCAACGTTCATATATGGTTAGTGATGGATTCCATGACCATAAATAAGCAAAATAATGAGAATGCTCTCGTGTTCTTACAGAACACCGTGTTATATCAGCAGCTTTCTTTGTTAACTTTCTAGCTTTGACCACCTGCGGTTTACTGGTAGCACCATTTTGCATTATGCAACGATTAGCTCTGCAAGTGTCATTAGCGGTCAATTTAGCTTCCCTTTCCCCCTAACTAGTAGCAAATAACAACTAAGCAAGTTTATTGCATTTGTTAGAATGGTCTTGATATGTGTTATTTATGCACCAGCTCAATGGGAACATTCTTATCAATCATTTTTTCTCAATTTCACAAAACTTTCTTCTGCAAGAAAAGTATCACTACATTTTTTAACGTTTTGTATTAAGGTACTCTTTAATTTTTAAGTAGGAATCAATATCTCTCTTAGTATGTTAACTCATCTTGTTGTTAAATAGTTCAAACCTAAGCCTGATGTTCCTCTAACAATTATCTTCATTGCAGGTTTGGCAGGAAACTGAAGAATACATATGATCACCTACTTTCTAGCAGGTCCTGCATCTTCATTTTGTATCAATTTATTTGTTTAGAACATATGTTTATTGTAAAAAACCAGTCAAACCAAAAGCTTAAGCTAATAAGTGAGGTTTAAAGAATAATTTATATTGTAATCTCTTATACACCTCCGCTAGTGAGTCCTCTAGACTTGAAACTTGAGTAGGCCCCGCGCTCTAATTGATTAAAAACCACTCAACAAAACAACTTAAACTCTTAGTTAAGATCCGTGTGTTACCTTATATTTCTAATTTTCTATTACATATAACACACACACATACACAAGCATATTATGCTTAATGCATCTCTTATGCTGATTGAGCGACTTCAAAGCTAGTGATTTCTTGATTTGACTTCAATTTTGGTAACATGCATTCTGCATGTAACAATTTTGAGACGGCAATTTAACAGTACCAACAATGACATTGATATTGGTGCTAGCAATGATATTGATATTGGTGCTAGCAAATGTGTCTTTACTTCCGTTCTTTATTTCAATAGAATGATGTTCGGGTTCATAGAATTGCTCTTTCAAGTAAGAGTCCATTGCAAAACTTTCTAATGATTGGTATCAGAAGAATTTTCCTGACAGCTTCAATCATATTTTCAACTGGATTTTTGGAGTTTAGTGTTCAGACTCTTCTGATACATTCTCTGCCCTAGACTCAAGTAGAGTTTTTCTTTCCTTTACAATCCAACTACATGTTTGTCTTCTTTTTGGTAATATTATTTCTTCTCATTCTTTTCAAAATTAGATATGCTCTATTTCCTGACGCTTTTCATCTCTCATCTATGTGGTGCAGAAGTCCCCTTCTCAGTGTGTATGCTGACATGTCTGTGACATGTAAGGTAAAAGTTGTATTCAAATGTTTTTTTACACTCACTCACACCTGACACATGCATATACATGTGTTATAAAACACACAAAAACACATGCTGAGTTTTGTAATATTCTCATGTAGATTGACATAATTTACAGTAGCAGTATCTAGTCTTCATAGAATTTTAGTTAACAGGTTAATCAATTTTTGGGTTACAAATTTTTTGTTATGTCCCTAAATTATGTTGAATCCTCTCACTTTTGGTCCATTATGAATGGAAAACAGCATACCATTTTGGGTTTGATGAATCGTTGGGCAGCTTTTAGCTAAAAGTTTTAACAATTGCTAGTGTTATGTCGCCATTCAGAGAAAGTATAGGAGTGTGTTTTATTTCTTCAATTAATGATATTCAGAGATGGAGTTGTTTATTTATGGTGGACTGGCATGCCTATTCATCATCAAATCTTCAGATACTAACTCTGTCCCCCACCCCTGCCCATAAAAAGCGTGTACTGAATGTAATCGACAACTCATTGTATACTGTTGATGCAGGAATATTATGACCCAAAGCAGTCAATGCTGGAGTTGGTTTTTGCGCCTGCTGCAGAATGGATTTCACGGAGTGACTCGGAGATCATTGATGCTACAATGGGGGAACTTGCGAAACTTTTTCCTGATGAAATATCCACAGATCAGAGTAAAGCAAAAATAGTGAAGTATCATGTTGTTAAATCTCCAAGGTTAGACTACAAAAGCCTTGCATTTGGAAATACATCCATTAAACGGAAATAAGCACATCATGAACTCTGTTTGAAGTCCTCAGTAGGTGATGGAAGACGGATTCTTTACCCTCATGTGACCGAAAATGCATTTAAGTTGAATAACGCACTTAGTGGCATGTAATTTTACCTTTTATTTTCTTGCAAAAACTTACAAATGTCATCCAGCACCCTAATTTACATGGAAAACTTTAACTGGTGAACGACGCCAGTACTCAGTCTTCATTTCCCCACTTAAGACCTTTCTAATGAATGTCTCAGGTCTGTTTACAAGACGGTTCCAATTCCCAAACTGTGAACCTTGCCGTCCCTTGCAAAGATCTCCTATAGAGGGTTTCTATCTATCTGGTGACTACACGAAACAAAAGTACCTGTCTTCAATGGAAGGTGCTGTTCTATCAGGGAAGCTTTGTGCGCAGGCAATTGTACAGGTACTCACCGTCAGACTAACATATTCTTTTAAGCCGTCTGTTATGTCCACTTGCCGTTACGGCCTTGTGAAAAGTTCAATTTAGGGGTGGTTCAAACCGTAATTGTTGGTTTTGCTAGACGCTGAAGCTGTCCAGATAATTACTGTTGTCAGCACAGAATCGAAAACTTTATATATATATATATAGAAAGGTTGTGTTTATGGTCTTGACTGTGCCCATGAAAGAAAGAATCCATGCATCAACAAGGAAGGGAAAGGATGATGAAAAACGAGTAGGGAAGCATGAAGCCTAATGTTTTATAAAATGTATTGGCATCGCAGGATTATGAGTTGCTTGTTGCTCGGGGACAGAGAGAGTTGACTGAGGCCACCATGAGTTAACAACACTGGAATTGGAGGGGCATTGGCTTGGCATTTGTTGAGGATCTTCTAAAGAATCAGGGCAGGTGGCTTGAAAATTTTATACTTGAAGTTGTTCATATATGTTCCATCTTGTAAGGCTATTAAATGAAGCAAATATTAATACATTGAATATAATAAAAGATAAAAAGTAAATTTGAACTGCATTTCATTAAAAGAAAATTATTGATGACATGTAAAATTGATTTATTTTATTAGATCATACTCGACCATTTTTTTTCCTTCCAAATCTTATTTAAAGTTTATTTTTCCCTTTCTAATTTTTTTGTTATACAAAATAAATAAAAGGAAAGGAAAAGGGACGAAGGTGAATAAATAACAAATTAATTGCTAAATTTATATCCAAACTTGTAGGCGGATATGTAATTATTAATAGGGTTGAAATTAATTGACGAATTTTTTTATAGAATATAATTATATTTTTTTGTGACCTTTGATCACCTTCTTCATAGGCTAATTACAAAAAGGAGCCATTGTCCTCTCTTGTCTATAACGTGGCTTATGTACAGCACTCCATGAGAACCTTGGAATGCTGATCATTATAACCATATTTGTTAAACATAGACCTGCTTGGCTGGTTGATTTTAGACTTAGTTTTTAATTGAGATTGAGTTTTAAAAATAATTAATTTAAAAATTAATCTGGTTAAAATACATTTGATTTAAAAAAAATAACATTACTTTTATCTTCTAAAAAAATTAATTGAATTGAGTTAGCTTGCTTAATTTATTTTTTCAAATATTTTGTGATTTGGTTTTGTTCATTTTTATCTCTCCATTTTTTTTTAATTTATTACTTTGAACTTGTATTTATTTAGGATTGGGCTTTGTTGATGCTCCTTTTGAAAAATTTAAATAAAATTTTATTGATTAAAAACAATTGAAGTCATTGAAACTAAATTTGAATAATAAAAAAATATTTAGCCCATATTTCCTGAAAAAATCAAAGATTAAATTGCCTGAATAAAGGAAAGATCAGTTCCATTTCTTTTTCTTGTTTTTGCTTCTTCTTTTTTTTTCAATATGATCATTTCCCATTAAATTTATTTAGGGTTGAACTTAATAGTATTTTTCAGTTGCCAAAATATGGGGATTCTATGTATTAAAAAAAAGACTCTATACTTAGCTTTGTAAAATAAAATTTAATTTTATTAACTTGAAACAATTAAGGTTTGATAGACCAAATTTGAGACATGAACAAATTACAGGAACTGGGGTTAACAAGTAATGGCAAACAGGTTGGCGCATGCATTGGATGTGGCAGTGTGTGAAGGAAGTCATTCCTCTCTGGCAACACACACAACTTCTTTTAGTGTTGAAATTTCACCTTACTTGATGTTGTTGGAAATGTCTTAGCAATCTCTTGCAAGTGATACCATACATGTAGAGGTTAGAGGAGGCTTGTGTTGGTTTTTTTTCTTTTATTTCCTTCTCTTGCTTGTTTTCTTCATTTTTTTAAGGTGTCATATCATTTTATTTATATGTCAAATTTAATTGTTTTTTATTATTATTATTGATTTTGTTTTGGATCCTTCTTAATATTTTTTTTTCAATTTTATCCTTTGATATTTGATTAATTAAAAATTAAGCTTCGTGTTTTTTTCTCATTTTCTTTCTATGAGATAATTTCATTCTTATGACCTGAGTTATAAATTTAAAAAGTCAGTCCGGGTTGACTTCATTTTTTTGGTCCTATTTTAATTTTATTTTTCTACAATTAAATCCTTTAATATTAAGTTTATTAGGGATTAAATTTTATAAATTTTTATTTATTTCTTTTCCACAAGGTTATTTATATCTCATGAACTAAGTGATGAGTTTGAAAAGTTAGCCCTAGTTAGATTAGATCTTTTTTTTTCTTATTTTTTAAATTGAATTTTCTCTTTCAATTTCTCCCTTTGACATTGGGTTGATTTGAGAATTCAACTTTATGATTTTTAAAAAACATTATTTATATAAAATTATTTCAGTCTCATGATTCGTTTTGTAGGTTTGGCAAACTAACTTATGTTAGGTTTTTTTTTGTTCTTTTTCTAAATTGATTTTTTCTTTCAATTTTATTATTTAGCATTAAGTTAATTGAGAATTGTACTTTAATTTTTTTATTCTATGGGATTATTACTTTAGCATGACCTAGTTTGTGTGTTTGATAGTTTAATTCTTATTGACTTGGATTTTTTTGTTATTTTTTTAGAATTTTTTTCATCAATTATTTTTTAAATTCATCATTCACTATTAGATTAGTTGGTAATTTGACTTTCATAATTATTCTTTTATTGCTTCCATGACATACTCTTTGTAATTTTGTTCTTTTTTTCTTTTTATTTATTAAAAACTAGATTTTATAATTTATTTTAGTTAACTTCTCATAAGGTATTGTTATTTGATGAACTAAGCCATAAATTTTACGGGTTAACTAGGATGAATTTAAATTATTTTAATTTATTATCATTTAAATATATTTTATAAAATTTTGTTAGATAATAAAACAAAATATTGTATAATATCCAATAGGTTTTCTTGTTCATGGTTATTGTTTTACTAGAAAACACGTTAGTGTTGCCTTTATATTTTTTTTAAAAAAAAAACACTAATCCGACTCAAAAATTCAGTGTCACCTAATAGCAGTTCAATCATCTTGGTAAATAAACATATCGTTCATTACTCTTTCTTTCTGTCATGGTTAAAAGCAACATTTACTTCGAAATATTCAGATATATAGGAATGTTTTCCCCAGAAACGAAAACGTAGCCGCACGGGCGTCTTACATTGACGGGAGATAAAAGGGCACAATTCCCCCCACCCACCTTCAAAGTTGAATAGAAAAAAAAAACTAAATAATGTCCCAAGTTCATCCTGCAGCCCTTTTGGAAATCTCTCTTGAATCTGCTTCTTTCCATGCAAAAATCCCCTTCTTTTCCGAGCTGACTACGTTCAGTCCCTTGCTTAATTCTAAAGGAAGCCAAACCTCTCTTTATAGGAATCTACACCAAGGCATGAATCATCTTTCAATGCAAATCCTCCAGTTTCCCATATTTGTGCTTAAACCCGGTCCGGTTCAATGGGTTAATATGAAAAATACACAACCCTAAACCTAGTTCAAACCAGGTTTTAAGTTGAATTGGTTTTAACTTTGACTAGACAAACCTTTGTTGACCCAGGACTTGTTTTGGGAATTATAAAAAATAAGTGGCCATGACTTGTTTTGGGAATTATAAAAAATAAGTTAATATTGATTTGAATAAAAATAATTGATTTGGATTAATCTATTGATCATAAATGAACTTGATGACCCGAGCTTTAATTTCGGCTCGTAACCCATGTATAGGGTGACAACTATTGTGTCCATGTTCAATTAATCCTTAAATTAACTTAAAATTAATATATGAAGAGCCTTTTTTATGTTTTATGATTCTTCCTGTACAGATGGTATCCTATAAATACATCGACGTAACCTTGACGCTTCAGGTTTTGCTCTTACTCGTGAGCTTTCTTCCTCTCGTGATTTTTCTCTCTTTTGAGTTTTCTTTTCTTCTGTGTAAACGTATTATACATTTACAATGGCTGAGGTGAAGCTATTCCAGAAGAGCATCACCAAGAGCCCAGCAAAGAAGAAGAGGCATGGCTTTACAAGAAAATGTGCTTCGTTATTTCAAGAACAACGAGCCAGGATTTATGTACTTCGACGCTGTGCTACCATGCTTCTCTGCTGGTATATTCAAGGAGATGACTAGCAGCTGGGTGCCATGTTTTTTCCTTTCCTTCTCTTTTTCTTTTTTTTTCTTTTTTTGGCAAACTACTTTCTAGCTTTCAGCTCTGTGAATTAGGCCAGTCTGGTTTGGTTTTGTGGTCTTCCAAACTGATTCTCCGCAAGTGTCATTCATTTTTTGACCCAAAAGGTGAAATCCAATGGGTTTGTAGGCACTGGAAAGGTTAGTTATGAACCACGCTCTTGCATTTTAACCAAGCTGTGCATGAACTACGAGCACTAAAGGGAGCTAGTAATATGTTGTGATTTTTGTATCTTGTAAGAGGTTGCAAACAATGTTGTCTACATCCTTGTAAAGAGCAGCTATATATAGACATGGATGTACAACTTTTAAGCTTTTTCCTAGAATTATAAGGAGAAAATGTGGACTGGTGAAGCAATTGAAATAAGAATGGGGGTATCCATGCAGTGTCCAAGTTGTGTTCTGTACGTAGACCTTTCTCTATAATATTTATGATATTATAAATCTTTTCTACTGGCTCATATCTAATCTTGCATGACTAGATCTTTTATTGAATTTAAACATTTCCTATTAATTCATAAATACATCTATTACTGGCTTATCTATATAATCTTCTTGTTTCAGATCCCCATATGATAATATCCATTCTTAGAAACTTCTACATGCTCGAATATATCATCTTCTCTCTCGAAATAAGGAAAGTGACTTAAACATAAAAACTTAAATGGGACAAGATGGAAAACATTTTGATATCTTGTGCTGGAAGAGAGCTATTTGGATTTGCCATGAAGGATCTTGCACTGAAGCCATACCACTGTTTTGCCAATAGCCTTGCATTGTGAAAAGTCATCCTTCTAGATGTCATTCTAATGCCATATTGAATACCCAATTCAGAGCTTGTTTAAAAGAATTATTTCAAGTCAAGTGCTGGGATCGAGCCATCAAGTTCATCGAATTTCCTTTATCTAATGACCATGGCTCATGGTTCCCTGTGATATAGACAGACGCTTTTTTTCGTTCATTTTTATAAGATTTCAAAATATAATTTATATTATTCTCCTATTGAGTTATTGAAATCATGACCTGTGTCTTGGAATTCTGAAATCATTGTTTTAATTCTGAAAATGACGTGTCCATGAATATGCAAGTAAGATTTGCTTGAACGACGGAATTGTTTTGCAGAAGATTTTATTGCCGTAAGAAAAGCTGAGAACTGAAATGGTTGATTGTATTGCATGGAAGGGTTACTTGTTAAGTTAAATTATCCCCAGATGAAGAGCGCTCGGCATGTAATATAAACATCAGAGTTGCCATTGTTGCTTGCTGGCACTAAAGTACTTTGCTTCTCCTATGTCTCATACTTCGCATCTGTCACAAACATCATCTGAAAAAATACCGGATTCTGATACCGATCAGGGAGCAAATGTGACGCCAGCCACATTTTACAACAGTGGAGATTTTGAGATTCAAGACCATATTCCCATCACACTAGACCTAGAATGCTTATACCTTTCTATAATATATAGTTGAAATGGTCGGACCATGTTCCTCTCATATTACCCGTAGCATGGAGTCGTGGAACAAGATGATCCCATCATATTTTCTTCAGCTAGCTTGGGCTAAGAAAAGGATAATTACAAAGTCTAAAATTGTGTTTGTCCGTAGGGTTTTTTTTATAATTACAAAGTCTAAACATGGACACTTTAGTATTTAGACATACATATATAATATTAGTTTATTTAAAAATGTCGGTTGCACGTGAAATTTATGTGGATACTCACCGGTGCTTCCACATTGTTCGGATGGTGCGTGCAGTGCAGCCATTCATCAGCCAAACTCCAGCTTTCACAAAGGTGTTATTAAATTATATTATTAAATTATTAAATTAATTGAAATTTAAGTACTATCACCTAAATAAGTTTTTTTTATTTGTTAAAAAAATAATCTAGTCCACTCACATCCTTAACGAGATTTAATCTAATTTTCAAGTTTTTTTTTAATAAACATTACTATTATCTAAATATCTTTTTTACTTGTTAAAAAAATCATATAGCACGCCATGAAGCGTGTCACCAATCTGATTCTCAACAAAAGAATTTGTTTGAAATTATAATAGTGATTGTGATTTAAAATATTTTTTATTTATAAATATTTTAAAATTATTTTTTTATTTTAAAAAAATTATTTTTTAAGATTAGCACATCAAAAATATATAAAAATATAAAAAATAATTTTTAGTAAAAAAATTAATTTTGAGATCAATTGCATTCCCAACTACTCCTGAAAAGTGCTTATCTGCTTAAAAGTGTAGTTGCGATTATTTTTTAAAGTATTTTTTAATTATAAATATATCAAAATAATTTTTTTATTTTTTAAAATTATTTTTATATCAAATTTTAAAATTATCCAAAATGATATAAATACTTCTATTTATTAATAGTAAGATATTTTTTGTTGAATTATTTTTATAAATCTCGTCAAGGATAAATCAAAACTTAACTAAAGTGTTTATAATAAATAAAAAGATGGCCACCATGCCATCATGTGTTCATGTTCATGGTGGCTTAGGTCAATAATGTCTTGCACAAGAAGGAAGCAAAAGGAGTTTATGGGCATCAATATTTGACAAGAAAGTCATTCCCACAGATTCTTCCGTGGACTTTCACGAAACCATTACACAAGGAAACGCGTAATTTAGATAAATCCCCATTCACATGCATCTTCTACTCTTCACTCAACCTCTCTTTTTTTTTGGAGTGCATATATTACTGGTGATATTATGGTGCTTGGTATTTTTAAAAATTAATTAAATATTATAATACATAATGTTTTTAAAAAATTATTCAGCTTTTTATATACTGAAATAAAAAGATTTACCTAAAAGTCAATCCAAATCAATCTTAAACTAATATTGTTTTATTAAAAAATTAAAAAAATATTATTTTAAATAAAAATTAAAAAGTAATGCATTTAAAATTAACTTTATTCAATTTTATTTGGATTTGATCTATCCAATCAAGTTAGTCTTACCTAAGTTTGAAATGAAACCTAGCTCATTATAAGATAACAAGTTATTATATTAAGAGTTTGTTTGGTATAGTGTTAATGGTTTTTTTTTTAAAGGTTTTTTGTTTAGAAATGTATTGAAATAATTTTTTTAATTTTAAAAAAATTATTTTTAATATCAGTATG
>NW_011499957.1:40835-47553 GCF_000495115.2 Populus euphratica
GATGGCAGGAGTGGAAGAGAGGGTATCCCTACAAGACCTCAAGAAGAAAATGGCTGACTTTGCAAAGGAAAGAGACTGGGACCAGTTTCATAGTCCTAGAAATCTCCTTTTGGCCCTGGTATGTTGCTCCTCTTCCTAACCCTAACTACAATCTAGAATAAGCACACCATATTGATATACCTTTGTCAAATATCTATGCTTTGTTTTGTTTTGTATCGGGATTTTTCTGTAGTCCCATCAGAGCTTGAAACAAAGTGACAAACCCCATTTCTCTCTACTAAAATTTATGCGTGTTAGGCCTAAGTGTGTGTAAAAGCTGCTTAATTTTATGCATTTTCATGTTGTATATTACTATTGATCTTTGGCTTTCAATTCTTTAGTCTCAATTCTCCTTTTTGGTCAAGTCTTATGATTTAGCTCCTTTAAAGTATTATATATTAATCTACTGGAAAATACAGACAATGACTGAATCTGATCGTTTGTTGAAGAAGAAAAGGAGGATAAATGGTTTACTGACCCTTTCTTCATGTTTCTTCTAGCATTAGACCATTTGCTTTTTGATTTTTTGCCAAAAAGTTTTAAACCCAACTGCATAATCTCCTTCTTTTTATTCATAGATGGTGCTGGATCTTTTTCAGTTGGATAGTTGCACTCCTCCCTTGTCTATTTTCTAGTTATACTCTCTGAATGGTTTCTCGGATCCAAGTGAAGCTAAATAGATTTTTTATCTGCTTTCTTACTTGCCCATGTTTGTATTTTGCTGCTCGAGTGGTTTCTTGTATATGAATTTTGAAAAATTGAAGAGGTTGGGCGTCGAAAAGCTAGAACTTCATCAGCTTCCACTGTTTGAAACCGCATGTTTTTCTATTGCACAAGTAAAGCAATGGCAAGCACCATTTCTGGGCCACATTATGTTTCAGAACAAGACCCCACATTGTTTGATTATAACTACAGTTCTTATGTGAAGGCGCGATGATAATAATGGTGGAGGTTTCCCTGTCAGGCTCATGTCTCGCTTCAGTATTTCGGTGTGTGATTGTATTTTGTTGTTTTGTTCGTGTTTCAGGTGGGAGAGGTAGGTGAATTGTCTGAGATATTTCAATGGAAAGGAGAGGTTCCAAGAGGGCTCCCTGATTGGAAAGGTGAAGAAAAAGAGCACCTTGGAGAGGAGTTATCAGATGTGTTGCTGTATCTTGTTAGGCTCTCTGATGTATGCGGTGTTGATCTTGGTAAAGCTGCCATGAGAAAGCTGGAGATCAATGCCATCAAGTACCCTGTTCAGCTCTGTAAGGGCACCTCAGAAAAAAAACTGCCAATCAACGCAGGCAACAATGCTAGTGGTGATGGTGTTACAGGGAGCATTTATAGCAACAGCAGCACAAGTAACAGTAATGGTGTCTGATGTTCTGAGATGATGTCCTCTCTGACTTTCGTAGCAGGCCTCCCGTCTGAGGTTTAGTATACACTAGCTAGTAGCCTAGTGCTGGTCTTTTTCTCTTTTTGTTTGATAGTGTTATGTAGCAGTACATTAATCTACCACCATTACATATATACTGTATTTTCATTAGGGAATAATGTGTTTGTTTTTGCCGAATCTTTTTCTTAAACTCAGATTTACTTGAAAAAATATTAAAATAATTTTAAAAAATAATTTGTAAAAACAAAAAAAATTATGGACATTCTTTATGCTTCCTCTTGTCTTTTCTCACAGATGGATTTGGAACGAACTTGATGTTGATGTTGATGTTGAAGTGGAGTGGCGTGAATAGTGTCTCGCTTCGCATGAGTGCAATATGGATTGGTGAATTAAATTATCTTAATTTTAATATTTTTTTTCTTAATTATCTTGTTTTATTTACTAATTTAATGACGAGCTTTTATGCATGATTTAAATATTTATAAAAATCAAAGTGGTTGTTTTTAATGCAAGCTTTTAGTACAGGTTTTTTTAATCAAAATTAAATACATATCATTATTATATTGCTATTATCATGTAAATAACAGCTTTAATTATATTTAAAAAAATATAAATTATTATTATATATTTTGATATTTATGTGAGTAATTACAGCTAGTAACTAAAACACTTATAGTACTGTATATATAAGTGAGGCTCCTTATTTGAAAATACTTAGAAAGAAAAAAAAACTTATATATATAATACTTGAGTCCTAATGGAATATATTATATTTCAATTTTATTTTCTTTACTCTATTAACTTCGTGTGTCTATATATTATTTATGATCTAGATTAATAAAAAAAACATTTTTATTTGTATTTATAATTTCATAAATGTAATGTAAATTACATGAATACCATAAAAAATATGGAAGTTTCTTATCATACTTTTCTATTTAGACATCTTAATATGTTTTTTTAATTGTTTTACAAGTTTGAACTACACTGGTAAAATTATTTTTCAAATAAATAAATTCTTGTATGTATTTTTTTCCCCCAAAAAACTAAAAGACTGACAGTCCCTCCCTAATCAGAGAGAGAGAGAGAGAGAGAGCAAGGTCAATAGCGTTGGCTTAGCTTGTTATTGAAGGACAGATACTAGGCTTGATTATTTTCTGCTTCTCTTCTAATTTTTTGGTTTTTTCTTGTATTTCAAAAAAATCAGTAGATTTATTTGCTCTTTAGTTTTGACATGGTTATTGAATACAAGTAGATTTTTATTTGAATTTTAATAATTATTTTATCAATTATTATGTAACTTAAATGAAAAGGATAATACTAATAATAAATTATTTATGAAAACTCAATTCAATTTTTTTTATTCTTAAATCTTTTAAATAGATTTAGAATATGATTTTATTATATTTATGATTCTTTTAGTTTTTAATCACGTACACATAAAATATGAATATTTAATTTTGATTTTTTTTTTGTTGACTTGCTTCAAAAATAAAGAGAAACAATGATTCCACTTAAAAACATTATGTTTTCTAAAATAACCAAGAGATGTATCACTAGAAAATTTTATCTTGATAGAAAAAAATAAATCAAAATGATTACATTTTCATATTTAATAACATTATCAAAATTTTTCATAAAACCTTAATATTTACAAACTTGTTATAGAAAACATTAAAAGGTGTGGCCATTTTACAGGTACATCAACATTGCTGACCACCTTATATTTTGCTGTGAATTAACTCTTCATGAATCTTTATTTTTTTTATTTTATTTTAATCCTCAAAACTTTTTCTTAAACGATTGCATATTTTCATGCTTAATAAAAATGACAAAAAAATTCGTGAAACCTTGACATGTTTTCTTGTTTAAAAAAATGTTGGGTCTCCACAAAGTTATATAAAAAAAACACGACAAGGTGAGGTTGTTTTACTCTACATTGACATTGCTCATCACCTCATATTTACTGTGGATTAAACGTTCATATTTTTTTTCTATTTTTTTTTGGTGATTGTATTTTTTGAGCTAAATTAAAATTAAAAGATAATTGAATCAAATTTATTGGTCAAAAGACAAGATTAAAAGAAGAGAGGATAAAAAAAAAATATTGAAAATAAGTGATGGGTTCAAAGTTATAGCAAAAGGTTTATTTTACTTCTTAAACTTTATAAATTATACCTATTTGATTTCTTTATATTTTTTGAAATTTAATTTTAGTATAAGAATTTTATTTTTTTTATTTTTTTATTCTTGATTTGAGAGATAAGAGAGAAACCACTAGATTCTAGTAGCAAAAAATAAATAAATTAATATCAACACCAATTCTGCCAACATAAAAAATAAAAGTCTATGCATGGGCCTGATCTTTTCTTCTTTTTTTTTTTTTTGTAATTTCACTTATTTTTTTCAAAAAATATGCTTTTTATATGTTTTTTTAAATTTTTTAATTTATATTTAAATTAATACTCATTCTCATTGTTTTTTTAATCATGTTTTAAATAGTTGTTTTTTTTTAAATTATCTTGTATGCATTCAATTTTTAAAAAGATTATTTTAATTTATTTATAATTTTTTCAATGTTTATATAATCAAACTCTATTAATAAAAAAAATATTTATTTTTTATAGCATTTTTAATAAATACAACCTTGTGAAATATTTTTTTCATTTCATTTTATTTAATTTATTTTATGCACATATCTATTTTTACAATCATTTAATTAAATAAAAAATTAATTTTAATAAATAGAATTATTGAATACAATCAAATAAATGATTTTTCTTGTAAAATTAAATGTTTTTATTTATCTCTTTCTCTTGACTTTTCCAGATATATATTTAGTTATTATTAATAAATTTTTATTTATTTATTAATATATATGATTTTTAATTTATCTAATTAAATACATACTTAGAATTTTTAATTTATATTTATTTTTTTATGTAACAAAATTTTTCAAAGAAACCTTTATATTTAATATTTTTATTAAAAAAAAACTTAATTCGTATTAAAATGTGTAACAAATATCTAGTATTTTGTAAACACATTACTATCACCATTTCCATCCCCACGGCCGGCCACCACGGTCACCATCTCCGATGTCTCCATCGTCACCACCGACGTTATTATCACTATCCCCAGGAGTCCTCTTTTATCCACCTGCTTGATGTTATCGTTGCACAACAATGAATTGATTTTTTTTTTTTTAACACAGCTAGGGCATAGAAAATATTATTTTCAGTGATACATAATTAGCTCTATAATTTTTAATCATTTTTTGAACTAATTTATTTATTTATTTTATTTGTATAATCTTATTCAAAAGAAAAAACAGTAGACACCACGCAACATCATCTTTCCAATCTCTTCTAGTATAATGTTAGTGGTGTTAATATGGTTGATAATTTGTTAGTAATTTAATTTTACAAATTAAATACTAACAGGATTTGGTTGTGAAATTTTTTAATTTGAGTTCCTGGCATCCTGTAGAGATGTCTTTTTCAACTATCCACTCTTGAAAAAAAAGTTTTGAAATATGATTGAAATAATATTTATTTAAATTTAAATTTTTTTTGTTAATTTTTGTTAATATTATTTTAATTTACTAATATCAAAAATAATTTTTTTAAAATAAAAAAAATATATATTATTTTGATATATTTCTAAATAAAAATATATTTTAAAACTGCAATCATTACTACAAACCAAAATAAGCTGTTTAGATAGCAAAATACACATCGCAATCTTTTTTTTCCTATTTATTTTGGAGGTATATGTTATATGTTATTTGTGTTTTATCCTTGTTGTTATGGATTTTAAATTTTTCATATCAATAATGTTATTTATGAATTATATTTTTTTTATATAATTATTTTAAGTTTGACAGTTTCTCTTTTCCCTCTTTTATTAATTTTCTGAATACACACACCTCTCCCCCTTGTTTTTGTGCTTGTTTTAGAGAGTAATAAAAATTATTTTTTAAAATTGTTTTTATTTGAAAATATATTATAATAATATTTTTTTTGAAAAAGTTAATTTTAATATAAGTTCATTAAAATAATTTTAAATAAAAAATTAATTTTTTTATATAAAGACAATTGAACCACATTGACAAATACTCCAATTTCTATTCTATTCAATTTTTTTATATACATAAGGGGCCTCAGCCCGAAAAGAACAAAAGGAAGTATCTACAATTCTACTTGTTATTTTTTTTATTGTTTATTTTTTTATTATTAATATCTTTTTTAATTGTATTATTAAATTAATTAAGTTTATTTAACTATTTAAATCAATGATCCGAGTTCATATTCTTTTTCCATATTAGGAAAAATTTAGGAAAAACCATCTATCTAGTATTAGCAAGAGAATCAACTGCAACAGTTGGATATCTGGACTTTGCCCAATGGCCTCTCTATTAGCTCTGCTTATTGAAGCATCTTTTATTGCATGGAAGTGGTGAGTAGATCATTAACCACTTAGCAATTAACTTCTAGGATCACCAGTGTGCTGCCATTGTTCCAAGCCAATTCTAGCTCTGTTTTAGCAGCAGCCCATAATTAGGCTCGCATGTCTCTTTACTTAATAAACTAGACTGCCTTAAAACCTTTTGCGACCCTTATGAGCTGAATGAGCCCATAGTCTCAGCTTGCCGAGTCTTGAATTTTTTTTTTATTCTATTGAACTCGATCCACGTTCAACAGGAATGGAATTTCTCACTTCCACTTCCGGCCCCTTCTTGTTGTTTCAATGGACGTTACATCTATCACACCAACTATTTATTGTTCTAAAGAAACCCTCCCTTTCTTTCTTGAACCCTTTTCTTTTGCGATCAAGAAAAAACACCAAAAATGAAGAGAGATCGATCATCAAGAAATCACTGGTGGTGTTGGGATTTCTACTGGCAAAAAAGCTGAATCTTCTTCTTCATCAATGGCAACTGGGAAAGGAAAATTATGGGTTGAAGACGACGATTAAGATGAAGGTGGCTTGGATGAATTGCTTGCTGTTTTGGGTTAGAAGATTTTAAGTCGTCAGATATGGCTGCGAGCAGCTCGTGAGGGAGCCTATCATTTCAGCTTCCTTCGGCCAGAGTTATTTGTGAAGCTAACCACCTTAGTCAAAAATGGTGGGAGAAGGTGTAGTCATCCTTTTATATCTTAATAAAAAATGGTGGGAGAAGGTGTAGCCATCTTAATCAAAAATTGTATGCACCAAATTGGTGCTATTTGCCTAACCCCTTGTCTTTTGCATGGATGCTTGCCTATAAATAGGCAATGCATCCAAGCATTATATACACAC
>NW_011499957.1:52910-101003 GCF_000495115.2 Populus euphratica
TGTAGAGAGAGAGAGAGAGAGAGAGAGGCATACTCGCAGAGGTATCGGTGGATCTTGTTAACAGGACGAAAGCCTTGAATGGCACCCGCCACTGTCTCAAGGAGAGCCGTGCCAGTCGTCGTTGGCTCGCCGGCAATTTCTACTTTCCTGTTCTTTTGATCTGGATTGATTACTGACTGAAAATGATTAACTACAAATTCACAGGGAATATTTTGAAATAAATTGTTTTTCGAGATCCTTGTGCATCATTTATATTTATAATATATTTTACAATCTTCATTTTACTATTGCATCGATTGTTTTTCAATAGATCTCCTTCAAGTGTATGAAACTCTTCCTAAATAAATATATATACACAAAGTCTTTTTAGACACCCGTGAAAGTATTGATAGGGGACTATTTGAAAATCAATTCATTACTATATAATTTTACTTAACAAAAAATATTAATAAGCTTTTATAAAAATAAAAAATATAAAGAGAAAAAAAATGTGTAATTAAAGAAAAAAAACAAAAAAGGTTTTTCTATCTGAGAACTTAAGATTCAAAACCTTTTTTTGTATATTCTTAGTCTCTTTTATATTATTTGAAGGGCATGCATATCATCTTATAATAGTAAAATAATATTATTTTATAACTTGTATTATTATATCTAATTAACATAATTAGATAAATATAATTGTTTATTCATAGTTAATAGGATGTGATGAATACCATAATTACTAACTTAAATTAAAAATATAAAAAATTAAATATAAAATTACTTTTTATTATATATCCAATCTAAAAGGTGTTGGGTTTAATTCGAACACCAAGTTTAAAAAATATTAGTTCCAACTCGTGAATATACCAAGAAATAATTAAAAATAGACATGTTATAGCACAACATGAAATTCAACTTCATGGCATTCCTGACCTAATAAAAAAGTGGATGCAGGCGCATTCTAGACTCAACATTTAAAGTTCGACACAAGCATGTCATAATCCAACCTAAAAAAAAGACATAATTTTATTTTGAATTATAACTTTCATGCGATGAACTTTCAATGGCTGAGTTTTATGGAAAGCATGACCCATCACTCTGATGTATGCTAGAGTCCAAGTCTAGGCTTCGCAGCGCGACTCACGGCGGCATATATGGCTGTGAAGGTCGCAACGTGGATGCTAACGTGGCTGTTCCCCGGAATTGAAATCGCGAATATAGGGATAGTAACAGGGAGGATTGGACCATGTCCGCTCCATGTATCTATAATTAGTGCCCATGTTTCACACGTGTTAATTGATTTAAATTAGATGGGAGGTTTTTCATTTATTAGATACTTGTTATCTTGAATTTCTTTTTTTGATATTTTCTAAAAAATTCTCTCTTTATTTTTTTTATAATACCTCACAAAATTATATTAAGAAATTTCATTGATTTAATAATTTTATTTGAATTTCATTTAAAATATTAAGATAATATATAATTAAAAAAACATAGAACTACACCATTAGGTATTACTAGCTTCGGTATTCACACTTTATTGCAAGGTTAGGCTAAATTTTTGACATAAAAAATAATGTTTAAGTGAAACAAATATATTTTTTTACAAAAAAATAAGTAACTTAAGTAATAGACATACTAATTGAATAAGCTAGTTAATCATACAAAAAAACAACAATAAATAAATTAAACTAAAAAATAAAAATATTAGAAAACCTGGAAAAAAATATTTTTTTAAAATAGGACAAGGGATATATCTCAATTTACAACTTATTAAATACAAAAGAACAAAATAAAAAAACTTGTTGTGATCAACTTGAGTTAGCATGATATATTCATAATCCTGGTAATCAGGGTCGAGCAAATCTTGAATATCTTTCCAAATCCATGGCTCAGATCATGGAATAACTTGATAAAAAATAAAGAAAATAATAATTTAAAAAAAAACTTATGTTAACTTTTTAAAATCATGATTCAAGTCATGTGAAGTATTCTTTCTGAAAATATTTTTAATTAATTAAATATTGAAAGATGAAATTAAAAAAAAATTAATTAAAAAAACATGATTAAAATAAATTTTATATTTAATTGAAAAATAAAATTAAAAAAATCAATTTAGTAAAAGAAAAAATACAAAAAAAATTAAAATTGAAATTGATAAAAAAAATCAAATCAAATTTATTCGACATATTTATGCGGCGGGTCGAATCAAATATACCAGTATGATAATTGATACTTTGAATCAAACTCAGCGTAATTTGTGCTAAAATCCACAGCAATAAATGGGTGTTTTTGATAGAACTGGAAGAGACCGGTAAATACCCTCAGGTTTATAATCTTCGATCGCCTTCCCAAAGCTAGAAGCAATGGTTGTAGATAACAGACCAATCTGTCATCATACCAAAGCACTGTGCAGTTAAATTGGAGAGCTTGAAAATCAATTTGAAAGCATGAAGCTGTTCTGATCCTGAGCAGGCACCTCAACATGATGCATGGAAATATCTGATCTGGGAAAAAAAATAAACTTGTAGATTGAAGAAAGGACTTGAATATACCTCTGAATAATCCTTCCCACCATAGATATCCCCAGCAACTGTGTCTGCAGCTCTGTTATCTCCCCGATGACGCAGCTCCAGCAACTCATCAAAACTGAGAAAGGAAATGCTGTAGCGTCCACTGAATATGAAACAACGTAGAAGGGAATCCAGAATTGCTTGTAGATAATGACTAATCCATCTTGTTTCGATGAACAATGAACAGTATTATGAAGCTACGTGTTTTTCCGAGGCTGATTAGCTACACTGTTTTGAAGATCTCCCCGATGGCTTGCGGGTTGTTTTTTTTCGCTTCTTCAGAACCTCTTTGAACTCTGAAGGCCTTACCTCTTCTACAGATTTCAGCTAAGGTCTGCACGCATTTGCAACATGGCTGTCATGCTATGTTATTTAACAACCATTGTTGCTATTTTTGCATGTCAGATTTCATAAACCAAGACTAAGCCCCTATTCGGTATTAAGTTCCAAATGGATTGGGAAAAAATTTAAAAAAAAATTATTTTATATACTAATATTAAAAATAATTTTTAAAAATATATAAAATATATTATTTTAAAATATTTTTAAATAAAAAATACTTTAAAAAATAATTACTATCATACTCTCAAATATCCCTTAAAAAATGATTCACTATATGACCTGGGTATTTATTGGAGAGTGTAGTAAAAATTAAATTTCAAATTACCTTTTACTTACTTATATATGTATCAAATTACTATATATATTATTTTTTTTTCAAAAATATTAAAAATAAAATTAATTTTAAGAAATGTTTTCACAATGTCATAAATACCTATGCAAATAGCTGAGAAGCACGGGCACACATCTAGCAACAAATATACTAAAAAGTATGGGAGATTCACTGTAGCTCCTTTTATATTTTCTTGTTCATCGTTGTAGTATGATGATCATTTTATCATTCCCATTAAAAAAAAAAGCCTTTGGATTATAGGTATTTTGGTATTTTCATGGGGTTTATAAGTTGTTACTAATTCGTTTGGGGTAGTTTTATTTATTCAATATTTTTATAAATAGTAAAATAATTAAAATATCTCAAGAAGTAAAAAAAAAAAAAATGGATAAGAGTGTTTAAGTATTTTTATACACGAATAAAATTATAAAGGTATCTTTTGATGTAAGATTTTTAATTTATTGTTTTCAAGGGTATTCTAGTTTTTTTATTATTAAAATAATATTTTTTTATTAAAAAAGATATTGTCATGTGCATTGGTTTTTTATTGTAAAAAATAGTTATTATTTGTCTGAGACTATTCTTCTCCATCTTTTCTTCCAGTGTAGTTGGCACTTGTGGTCTAAATTTAATGATATATATCACCAATAATCTTTTCTTCTTCTTCTTTCATTTTCATTTTTCATTTCCACTATGGTTTTCATTGTTTTAAGTTCAAATTTTTGAGTTTTGATTTATGTTCTTCTAGTTATTTTCTTTTTATTGAAGTTTTGTTTTTTTAAAAAATTTAATTATTGATTTTTAATTTGTATATATAAAATATTTTAATTCAGTCATTTTACTTTTAATTTCTTAATAATTTGTCTATAGCTTACAATTTTATCTTTTAAATCATGTTTAAGATTTTCTTTTCAATGCTAATAGTGATTTTAATTTTGTTCATTTTCTTTTGATTTTTTTATCAAAGTTTTTATAGTTTTTAATTACATGCCTCAAATCAAGTTCATAATTTTTATTTTTTTAATAATAATGATAATGATAGTAATAATATTATTAATAATAATTATAAAAATAATAGTAGTAGTAATGATAATTATAGTAATAATAAAAAAATAAAAAAATAATAATGATAATAAAAATACTAATAATAATTATTGTGATAATAATAATAATGACAATGATAATAGTTGCAGCTTCGGTAGCGGCAGCAGCAATAACAACAACACTATTATTATTATTGTTATTATTATGTTGTTGTTGTTGTTGGCTGTTAAAATAATATTAATATAATAGTTATTAATTATTTTAATTTTTATATTTTTGAATTGTTTATTTTTTTGAATTGCTTTTTTAATGTTGACAATATGAAAGGGTGTGTGTGTATATATATATATATATTCCCTCCTAAAAAGTCATTTTTATATTGTCATTTTATTAATGTTAAAACTAATTAAATTCTTAATTAAAACTTGAACTAATTTTTCAAAATAAATGACAGTCAAGAGAATAACTACTTTGATCGGTACTAAGCTCTCTTTGAAGAAACACATCAACTTGACTTTTTATATTATCAAACTATGGAATTATCTGATAGATATCTCATATTTATTTTATTAATTGATTGCAGCTCTAAAACTCTTAATACAACATTTGAATTTTGATTTCGATAATTTTATCAATTATCAAATATCATTATACTTTATAATATTTTAATTTGATATGTTAATGTTCAAAATAAAATTAAAATAAAAAATATTTTAAAAAATACTTTAAAATACAATACCGAGAACTTTAAAAATAATTGTGAACATCTTATGTATAGCCTTGTTCTCCAATTTTTTTTTTTATTATATGTACAGAGAGATATATCATGGGATTGCTCTCTGTGCGTTGATGGTTCTCCAATTTATAAAAAAATTCCGAGGGATTAATCTTTTATTAGGATATATAGGCTTTCTTTTAAAAAAAATTGTTTGTCTCGACCATTCAACCACTGATCCGCTATATCTTGAATTTTGTTTTCTGTTTTTAATTTTTTTAATATTAAAAATATTTTTTAATAAAAAAAAAATATTTTTTAATAATTTTTTTAAAATACTTTTTAAAAATCAACATTCAACAATCCGATTATTAAGCCACTAATTTTCAATCACAGTTTCACTGTGCGTTGCTCTATCGATAGTAAATGACGTGTACTTTCAAAATAAATAATCATAAATGGTTGGAGGTATCCGATTTAAAAAGAAAGGCAAGTCCAAGAAGATAGTTTTTATTCAAACCAGTTATTGAAATCGGCCTGGTTTTGAATGGAATCACGTGTATGAAAAGTAGGGGCAATCACAAAAATTAAAAAAAACTGATTAAATTAAAATAATTTAAAAAATAAAATTATAAAAAAATCAATTAAAATTTTTAAAAAACCAACATATTTGATTTAGTTTTATTAGTCTAAAACTGAAAAAAATAACCAAAAAAATCTTAAAAAAACTAACACAAACTAAAAAAAACCAAACCAAAAAAAAAAAAATCAAACCAAATTAGTTTGAATAAATTTTTTTAAATAACATGACCGAACTAAAATTGGTATGTTTAAATTAGTTTGATTTAAAAAAAAATAATCTAATTATCTTTTTTAATAAATAGTTAATTTATGTTTAGATTAGTGAATATAAACTAATTTTATTTCAAGATTTTTTTAGTTAAGCTAATCTTTACTGACAATGTGTGATTTAATAAATTCTATTAATTTTAATTTAAAATTAAATTTAAACCAAATTTTAAATTAATAAGTTGAGTTATTAAATTAAGTGATCCTAATTTTGAACTTACAACATTTAATAGCTAGTAGAGTATATAAGACCGGTTAAATTAATTTTTATTTAAAAATATATTATAATATTAATGTTTATTTTTAAAATATTATTTTTAACATAACTATTTTAAAATAATCTAAAAAAGTAAAAAAATTAATAATTTAAAATGAAATTTTCGAACACTACCTGAGTAAAACTGATCCAGGGTCCAAGTTCCATGAAATAAAGCATCAATAGAAACGGTCCAAATGGATTATTTTTTCAATTCAACAGCACGTCTGTCTGGACTCTGGATAGCCTGACAAGGTGACAGCGACCTCCCGTACGTTGATTATTAAGGAGGAAAAAAATAAAATAAAAAAAAGGATAAAATTGCTGACCTCCCGTACGTTGAGTATTAAGGAGGACAAAAATAAAATAAAATAAAATAAAAAAAAGGATAAAATTGCACTCCGAAGGTACAAAGCAGCAGTTGTTCTTTCATCGCCACATGGAGTAGAAAAGAACAGCGGGTAGGGGTCGTAGGGCAAACAATTGACCAATAATATGTTTCATTTAATTATTAGAAACGGCTATAATATATATATATATATGTCAAGTTAAAAGCTTGAGATCTTTAAATAAATTAAAATAATTAAATATAGATACACTATTTCAAAGAAAAATTCAGTAATGGGATTTGAATATGAAACTTCTTATTGAGTGATTTTTGACCATCTTATAACAAATATTCAAAAATCTATGTTATATCTCACCGAATAAATCCATCAAGCTAATATAATAATTTTTAAAGGTTAATAATAAAAATAAAAAAATAAAAAATTATTTTAATATATTAAAAGTTATTTTTTTAAATATTATATATGATAGTATTAAATATAAAATCTAAGCGAACACATAAATAAAATATACTTTCAGCGAAGAAAAATAATAAGGTAATTGCTTTTATATATTTTTTTTTCTGTTAATCTATAAAAAATTAGTTTCTCAAGTTTTTATTATTTAAATTCAAGATTTAATTTGAGTGAAGAAAAATAATAAGGTAATTGCTCTCGCACTATTTTTTTGCTGTGAATATATAAAAATCTAATTTCTCAAGTTTTTATTATTTAAATTCAAGATTTAATTTGAGTAAAGAAAAATAATAAAATAATTGCTCTCGCACTATTTTTTTTGCCATGAATCTATAAAAACCTAGTTTCTTTATTTTTTATTATTTAAATTCAAGATTTAATTTGAGTGAAGAAAAATAATAAAGGAATTGCTATTACACTATTTTTTATTGTAAATTTATAAAAACCTAATTTCTCAGAGTTTTTATTATTTAAATCCAAGATTTAATTTGAGTTGAATGGGGTTAAAAGTTGAGGTAATCAAAATTAAAAATTTAGCTACACTTAGATAAGTCTGAACACATTAATTCTGAATTTTGATCTAAAATGATGTTAATTATTTTTAATTTTAATTTTTTTTTCTAAATTTGAAAACTGTACTTTATTTACTTAGATAATAACTGTAACTTACGTGTCGCAGGTAGCATTGTAATTTTTAAAGCTGTGCTTTTTTTTACTTCTAACTTTTTTGTTTTACTGTAATAAAAACTATAAAAAAAAAACTCAATGATAAATATGGTTTTAATTTCAAGTTTTAACCAGTCAACACCAGCTGGACCCACCTACCTGATTACCTTGATGTCCTTTGCGTTTTGAAACAGAAAGATCCAAGTTACGTACAGCTTCGAGCATTCGATATAGTCAAATATTGAGACCGTCCATCTTCTTCAATAATAGAGTACCAAACCCAGCTTCCCTTTTCTTGAAGACGATAGGACGCTAACGTTTTCATTTTCAAGGGAAATTGGCTTCCCAAAAAGGATACGAAAAATGGAGTACTGGGCACAGAAGCCAGTGGAAGTGAGGGCAATAGAGGCTTTAGGAAAAGGGTTCGATCTGAGTAGTGATTTCAGATTGAAATATGCTAAGGGAATGAGTAGTAATAATGAAAGATTGGTGCTTTTGGATGAAACTAACAAAAGGGATGTTGTGTTTCCTGGTGGCCTTACTATCTCTAACGTTTCTGAGGATATTAGATGTGATAAAGGTGACAGGACTCGATACAAATCTGATGTTCTTGAGTTCAATCAGGTCAGATTTTGTATTTTTTTCTTTTTTTTTTTCTCAGTTGGTAAATTATTGTATGGTGAATTATATAAATTCTCTTCTCTTTTTTGGGCTAACCAGCCTGCTGTCGTTTTTGTTGCATGAGTGGCAGTGGCTGATCTGTTTTTCTATGTGATAATTGTTTGAACTGTGTTTGCTATGTGTTTTAGGCATTTAGTATGAAGAATGCTCTTTTCTATTCTGGGTTTGTTTTGTTGAGGGGGATATGGAGTCTTGGACTAAAGCTGTAATCTTTTGCTATTATTGGAATTCAATTTATTAAGTTCGATGAGCAATCGAGGGTTATTTTGGAGGTCCAACTTCTTTATCACTTGATGCTAGACTGGATTTAACTTCTGCTAGAGGTCCTTTTCTTCCCCACTAAAGCGACAGGGTGATATTGTTTGGAGGGCCTAGTGGCTTTAGTAATTTCAAAAGCAGTCAAATTTTGGTGGGGTTGGTAGTGGCATGCGATGTGCGAGCACAATAAGATTCAATGTATGAATAACTGAAGTGGAGTGGGCAACAGAGATTGAAGAAAGTGAAAACTACTTAGTTAATCTACTGAAGTGAAAGGATAAGTAGGTTTGGAATCTGGAACCTCTGATATTTTGATGGAATATAGATTATGGGTGATGATGAATTTTCTCCACGGGTTTGTTAAAGCACTTCACATTACAATGAAAAGATGTACTGGGAAACTAGCTAGTGTGGAGTGCCATTATGAACTCATGGAGTGGCATCATCCCCACCCATACTCTATGGACAGATGATCTCTTGGAATGATTTGGTATTTTAAAATGAAGAATCTATGAACTAGGTTTGGAGTCTTAATGCTCGTAGAAATAATTAAAATGGGAGATTTAGAGATGCTAGTAGGTATAAGCATAATTTCTTGTCATAAAGGTTCGGTTTGGATAGAGTTTCCTTGAGATGATTAGATGATAGGCCTTATTCGATGCTAGCTCTTTGGGTTTTCCTTTGACTGATGGACAATTTGCAACTGAATTTGTCGATGTCAGAAAAGTAGTAGTTAAGAAAATGATGTCCTGGAAAAGCTTATGTTATGAGTTTGTAGTTAAATGAAATTTGAGAGCTTCAGCAAAGCTGTCTGACACAATGAGGTGTCGGTGAGCCTAGCTCAGCAACTTTTCAAATGGAAAAGTTCTTTAAAAAAGGAAAATCCAGATTTCACAGAGCAGAGCATTATAAAGGATTAAGCCTAATATCAGATTATAGTGCTCCATAGAAGAATTATTCTGGAATAGTGTTGATAAAAGCTACATGAATCATGCAAACGTGGTCAATTGAGGGTAATATAACAAAGTGATTAGAAGTGTGGCTAGTAAAACTTCTTCTTTATTTATTTGTTTATTTTTAATTCTGATAAGCACCTTCATTTTGTAAGATCTATGGATAAGCAGTGCCCTTATGCCTACATGTCTGCAACGACTTGTCCTGTGAACCATATTTCTCACTAAATCGCGTCTCTGGAACTATGTAATCTTACATATGACTTTAGTGACAGGCAAGGCTATTGATTTGATCATGCTTGATTCTGGTCCTCACTTATGCAATTGATTTTGGATTCTGCATGCAATTTAAAAAGTATATTTTCATACGAAATGTCATTGAAATGTTTTTGTTGTTCTGTTTACATCTGTATCCAAGTCTAAATGAAGTAATTCATAATAAGCATCATGTCCTGGATCAGTATTCAAGTTTTCTTTCTTTTTGTCTTCATCTTCCCTTGCAGATGTCAGAGCTACTTAATCATAAATCTTCAATCCAAGGAAAAGTTCCTTCTGGCTATCATAATGCTATTTTTGATTTAAGTGGAGACTGGCTTCATGATACTACAGACTCCAAGTTTCTTGCTTTTGATGGCTACTTCATCTCATTGTACTATTTGCACCTGACAGCATCTCGATTAACACTGAAAGATGAAGTAAAGAAGTCTGTGCCTCCTCGTTGGGATCCTGCATTGTTGTCCAGGTATCTTTTCGGTATTTATGAAAATAAATCATTTTTTGACATTAACCAAGGTCGTTCAGAATACATACTTGACAACATTTTGGATTCCTTGTGTTTTAGAAGAACAAGAAAAATATACAATTAAGGGAGAATAAAGAAGATTGAAAGTAGGGGATTAAGAAGAGAGGAAAAAACAATACTAAACCCATGGTGCATAGCCTGCAACAGAACTTAAAGATCAGAACACTAATTAGAAATAGAATGTTATAGCCCTTAGCGAGACTCCAATTTTAAAAATCATCAACATTAAACCTAGGCCTAGAAAACATCAAATCATACATTAATCTAGAAATTACAGGGGTGAAAATCACCTTGTGTCCTCTCACTATTAGTTACTGCTCGTTCTAACCACTCAACTAAACTTTTAAAGCAACCGCGGGCACTTATATTTAGAACTAAAGATTTATGCTTCATGCTAGGGTCCTTAACTTTGGCCTTAGATTCTCATAAAGCGCAATGCTTCCCTAACCATGACGTTGTCACTGCATCACCACCACTATTCAGTTATTGCCTGTTTGGTAGTCCGATAGAGGCTGCTTTTGGCCTCAACTTCACTATTGGAAGTGTTTGGTAAACATGACAGATTTTCCCACCATGTTTTCTAATGTGAGTAACACCGTCAGCTAGAGAAGTCTCACATAGCAGTCAAACATGATCATTACAAATATTATACAATACCAAATTTCTTAGCTGTAAAAACTCTTTATATAGAAATCCCTATACAATCAGCCAAATGTTGAATGCATAAGACAGATAAATATAAACATATGATTTTTTCATCCATTTTGACTTGAGTAATGATTGTCTACTTTTATCATCCTAACAGTTTTTTTTACCAAAGACATTAAATTTTTTTCACAGCTGCAACCACATCAAAAGCAAGAGCTTAAAGACACCAAAATAGGACTTAATCATCCATGGACAATGTAATGCATGATATTTCTAATTTAATTTTACCTCTTCTACTCTTGGAATCTTGTGTTCTTCAAATTTCCAGCTTTGTCTTCAACTGATGCTTTTATAGTTATATCTGATCGTTGGCATCATTCTAGACTCTAGAATGGCCATTCCTTAGCATGTAATTGTGTTAAATCTCTAGTTTTATTGGATAAATCGAGGATAAGATTTTTCCCTAGCCAAATTTGGATGGGTACTTTAGGATCCAAAGCCTTTCAGTTAAACATTTTGGGCTGATTTTTTATTTAGCATTGTTAAGATAAAATGAACAAAGCTGATAGCTAAAAAATTGTTCAATGAAAGCAATATATTAAGAGGAAGAATATACAAATGATATTTGGAGAATAAGACATCCTTCAAGAAGTGAAAGAAAATGAAAAGGAACATAAGAAAAATAAAAAGCACTCCAATCCCACTGAGTTTCATAGTTTGTAATTTTTTAATACCCTACCCTTCTCATCTCTCCACCAACTTTGAAGTTTGAACCCTTGACCGATGGTTTATGGTCAAACACAAACCAACAAGCCACAAGAAATGCTGATTAATCCACTACACCACAAAGAAGCAAGGATACAATCCTTGAATATCTTGTCATTTTTCTTCATGAAAAAAAATAATTGCATAAATAGCATATGTTTCCTAGGCTGGCAATCCTTCCAAACCCAAATAAAGATCATTAATTCTCCATCCTACTGGTAATCATCCATGATTCGGTATTGAAAACAAACAATTGTTTGCCGCAAATTCTAGGCTACTAAGCAAATATGACTTTGTGTCCCTCTCTTGTGAGTGTGTGCAATAGTGAAAACTAATGCTCTTTCATGCAAGTAATTAAAGAAGAAGAAATTCAGAAAGTATTTTATGATGTCTATCATATCGTTCCTTCATATACTCACCATGTCTCATTGTTTTAGTCCTCTTTGACTTTTCACACAAATTAAGATATAGCAATTAATTGCTTTTATTTTTCCTTATGATGTATACCACAATATTTTTTTATATCACGCACGCTAATTTTTTTTTAATAACTCACAATATACATATACAAAGATCATAATGAAGCCTTAAAATTTTAATTAAAAAATTGAGACATTTACTCTCTAAGTCACCACAATTATGTTTCAAGAATACAAAAATTGAAGATTTGTTTTTAAATTTAAGTTAATGAGGGAGAAAGTAGTTGAATTTAAAGAACTAAAGTGAATTTTAATTGGGATGTAACAGGAAAATCAAACAGTTATGAACTTTTTTATCACAGAACAATTTTTGGACATCACAAAATGGAAAGGTGGACAAAATCTTTGGGGCAGAGGGAGTATCCTTTTCTTGTTAGGCTTATTGAAATACCTTATTCCTTGGTTCTTGTTTTTTAGCCATGATATGGCCTGTGAAAATATTTTTTGTTGATCTGATGCAATTTAGACTCCTACTTGATTTGTGTTATTCTGGCACATGGATGCTTATTAATTTTATTAGGCAGGTTCATCCATACATACGGCACACACATAGTAATAGGGATGGCTGTTGGGGGTCAAGACTTAATTTGTGTAAAACAAAAACCTTCCTCACCAATTCCCCCTGCTGAGGTGAGAAAGCACTTGGAAGATCTTGGAGACTATCTGTTTTCAGACAGAAGAAGTCCGTCCCTTCTACAGAGGAGTGCAAGAGATGGAAAACAAGTATCTGTTGTTCTTCTACACACTGGAATTTAATTTCTCGATGTTTTATATATAAATTTCTGAATGTCATGGTTTGATATAGGTTCCCGAGGTCTTCAATCGTATTTTGCAGTCAAACACCATGCAGCTGACTAGCATTACAGAAACCTCAAGCAAGGATGTAAGTCGAACAAGATGTACTATGAATCTACTCAGTAACAAACATAATTTCTTTTCCTCAAATCTCGTTTTTAAGTTGGACAGGGAATCACCATCATTTGTTCAAAAAGAGGAGGAGATGTGTTCTCAAACAGTCACTCCAATTGGCTCCAGACAGTACCAGCTAATCCTGAAGCAATTCTATTCAAATTTGTACCAATAACATCTCTTCTTACTGGGATTCCCGGAAGTGGTTATCTTAGTCATGCAATCAACTTGTATCTACGTTGTAAGTGCTCCTGAGACCAAACAGGGGGAAAGAGCAATTATAATACATGTGGGGTTTACTAGCCTATGTATGAGAGCTTTGGCAGTCACACATATATCATTAAAAATGAAACTACTATGAATTCCATTGATGGTTATGCAAAAGTACAAGGCTAGCATTGCAGAGACTATAACAAGATTGTGATACCTTAATTGGATTTTCATAATAAAGAGGATGCCTTAACTAGCTAGTGTCAACTGCATTGTGATCATGAATTCCCGCTTCTTTTTGGTTTTCAATGTGCTGTGAAGGCATCCGACATTCAGCAAATGCCTTGTGGGTGAAATGGTGAAACTACATAAAACCTCAAATACCCAAATCTCAATCCTTAAGAGGAATTGCTGGTTACATAGGTCATGATCTTTTGAGTTGTTTTCATGGTAATTGGAGCAGGGTTAGAATTTTGAAGCTGAAGCTCTCTCTATGTGGTCCCTTGTTTAGTTTTATTATTTTCCAAGGTAATGGTGCAGACCAGACCATGCGTGTTTCTTTTCTTTTCTTTAAGGTCCAATAAGATTGAGCTGCATAGCAGGTGATCACCCTCCCCTTTCCATAAGCCTCCATCTTGGTTTGAGCAGGTCTTGAACCAAGGTCACTTTGTGCAACACGTGACACGAGTGACTTACATGTTAAACTAGCTAGAATCCTTTAATGTGTTTTGTATGTACAGCTATTGTGTTGTATCTCTTTCACCCCTTATATTTTTCCTTCTTCTTTTTTTATTCTGTATCATACAATCCTAGCTCTACGGGTTTTAACTTCTTGATTTAGTTGCCATTTCCTTGCACATATTGGATCACACGTGTTCATAAAATGAAAATGATCTCTTATGGATTTGTAATCTGTGTGTTCAGACAAGCCTGCTCCAGATGATTTACAATGCTTCTTGGAATTTCAAGTTCCAAAGCAATGGGCACCTATGTTTTGCGAGCTGCCTTTAAGGCATCAAAGGAAGAGAACTTCTTACCCTTCCTTGCAGTTCAGCTTTTTGGGACATAAGATCTATGTCAGCCCTAGCCAGGTACTATAAAAGTGGAAAAAAGGATTATTCTCTATATAGTAGTCGCTTGTGTTACCTCTGATTTTACTTCACTATATATATTTAGCTTGATATCTTCGTATTGTGTCAAGTAAAAATTAATGTTCACTAATGCGTAGGTTTCTTTGTGACCTTAATATGGTGTTTGGCCCCTCCATCTAGCAACTTAAGTTGTTGGACTGGATGCTAGTATACCATTGCATTTTGTTTTCTTGTTGTGGTCGTCGTCTTGCATGCAAGATCTATTGTTGTGGTGTGCAGGTCAGATGTGGTATTGAGTGATCCTATGTAAGTTGTGAGAAATATGGTCTGTTCTTGTATAGTATTTTGATCTCTCGTCCAAGTTTTGGGGTTTTTATATTTTTTAATGCTAATAAAGGAAGTGATCAAAAGGCATAATTACTTTTTTTGAATAAAGTTTTCATTAATGTTTAGTGTGGAAAGTCTTGCTTTTAAGCAAAAGAATTGCATGCTCATTTTGCAAATGTTAGGGCTTGAGTTGCTCCAGCAGTGCTGCTTATTAATATCTAATGAGGATTCATATCATATGGATATTTCAAATCTAATCCAAATATTTTCCATAATTATTGCAGATGAATTTTGTTTGTATCAGTTTGGCATCTAAATTGGAGAAATCAATCATCACATTTCAGATTTCAAATTTAGCAAAATAAATGGAAATTTCAATTACCATCCTAAATTTCTCAATTTTACACATCATTTCAGGTTTCAAGTGATAAAAAACCTGTGGTTGGCCTACGTTTGTACTTGGAAGGGAAGAAATGCAATCGATTAGCACTTCATCTACAACATCTCTCAAGCCTTCCAAATATCATGACCTTCCCATCAGCCAACCCCATAACATGCATGCCATGTCAGTGGCGAGGCTCTGATGATTATAGATCTAACGACCAGTTTTTGGAACCAATTAGATGGAGGAGATACTCAAAGGTGTGCACGTCTGTTGTTAAGCACGATCCCAGCTGGTTGCAGGGAGATACAAGTGGCGTGTTTATTGTAACCGGTGTGCAGCTCCTTTGCAAAGGGCGGTGGCCAAAGACAGTACTTCACCTCCGTCTTCTTTTTACACATATACCCAACTGTACCATTCGGAAGACAGCATGGGCTGCAGCTCCAGAAGCATCTCAAAAATCAAGTTTTCTGACAAATCTCAGCACAACATTCACATTTACTCAGCGAGCAACCACTGCTCCTGACAAGCAAGGTCCTGCCGCAATTAACTCTGGTGTGTATCCAGATGGTCCTCCTGTTCCAATTCGCTCAAAAAAGCTGCTTAAATATGTGGATGTGGCTGAGGTTGTGAAGGGTCCGCATGATGCTCCAGGACACTGGCTGGTTACTGCTGCTAAGCTAGTCACAGATGGTGGTAAGATTGGTTTGCATGTGAAGTTTGCTTTGTTGGACTATGGATTTCACTGTGCATAGAGTGGATTTTGTTTTGATGATTGATTTAGTTATTTCCTGTCTAAACAATCCTTTCCTAGCAAATTGGTTTTATGTCCCGAAGAGTTTTGCCATGGTTTGTACAGAGAGACGGAATAAATTTACTAGCTAGACCTCGTGCTGTACATTTGGTTGTCTATGTTAATGGAGCTTTCTGTTTTTTTCGTGGTTTAAGAAGATTTCAACGAGGTTAATGAGTGTCTATAACGTAAATAAATAAATAAAAAAGATTAATTTTCTGTTTTTTTCGTGGTTTAAGAAGATTTCAACGAGGTTAATGAGTGTCTATAACGTAAATAAATAAATAAAAAAGATTAATGAATTGTTTCATAGAGGGAATGCATATGCATGTTGGTGTCACGTCTTACCTGTTAGGGTTTATAAATGAAAAGTGTGCATGAAGGAGAGTGGAAGCATGAGAATGGAGGGCATGCCCAAATGAATCATAGGCATTTAGGACTCGAGTAAGGCACCGTTTAGGAATTAGGAATACGGCAGTGCAATGTGTTTTCAAAAAATTCAATATTTATTTTTATTAAAATTTAATATGTTTTGTATGTTTTGACGTGTTGATGTTAAAAATAATTTAAAAAAAATATTATCATTTTATATTATTTAAAAAGTAACCATAATTATACTTAAAAAAACAGAGAAAAGTTAAACGTGAGAAAAGTTATTTATTTATGAGAAAAAATCGTACTTGAGGGCCTGAGGCACAAAATACGTTTTCTATGAGAAAAATAAGCCCTCGTAACGAGACTTGTGGTGAATTTCTACTCTTCGAAACAGTAATTGAGTACAGAAATTCACAGCTCTTTCTTTTTTTTTTAATTTTTTTTTTAATATTAAAATTTTTAATTATTAATTTTTATTAAATTTATTTTTTAAACTATTTAATTGATAATACATTTACTTTATTTTTTATTAGGTTATATTAGTTTCGTAACTTAATTATATTTTTGAAGGGTTAACTTGGATTATTTGTTTTTGAACTTTTTAAATTGATTAAATTATATCAAATTAATTTTTATATTTTTTTATATTATAAAATATGTTATGAATTTTTAAATATTTTTTTATATTAAAAAGATTAATCTTATTTACAAAGTAACATGGATCAATAAACCATGTTTTTTTTTTTTCAAGAAGGAAACTAATTAGCTGAAAAATGATTTTTCTTTTAATTTCATATCAAAATAACTCAATAAATAACTTTTGCAATCTTTAAATTCTAATTTTAAAATTTAACTTGAAATAGCACATCTCTAAAATTGAATTTTTTTTTCCAAGAAGGATAGTAATTAGCTGGAAAATGATTTTCCCTTTAATTTCATATCAAAATAACTCAAAAAATAACTTTTGCAATCTTTCAGTCATAATTTTAAAATTTAACCTGAAATATCTCTAAAATTGAAATCTAAATTTTTTTTCAAGAAGGAAAATAATTGGCTGGAAAATGATTTTCCCTTTAATTTTATATCAAAATAACTCAAAAAATAACTTTCATAATATTTTTATTATAATTTTAAAATTTAACTTGAAATAGTGTATCTTTGGAATTGAAATCTAAATTCTTTTTCAAGGAGGAAAATGATTTTCCTTTTAATTTAATATCAAAATAACTCAAAAAATAACTTTTGTAATCTCTAAGTTATAATTTTAAAATTTAACCCGAAATAAAGTTTGGTTCACGAATTGAAAAAATTAATTTGAATTAATTAAATTATAAGTTAACTTACATTTTTTATCAGGTTAGATGAAATTGTTTATATATATATATATATATATATATTGTCGCCAATCCAAAAAAAATTGAGTCGAGGAAGCTAATTAGGAGATCATCATAAACAATTAAAGCTAAGTTTTTAGTGCCCGAATGATTGTGAATATCCCCACAGTTATGAACACCGAAAACTTAAGTCTGTCTCTCAACCAACACAATCATTGCCGAGGCTCGGCAACAACTGCTAAATGGGGCTTCCAAGGCAATGTTTAGCTCTGAAATTGGATTGTTCAACAATTCGTAATCATTTTCTACGAGCTAACAAATTTAACATTGGTTTAATCATCCCTTGCAGAAGATGAATGGCCATGCCCTTTCTTGAATAATCCACATGCAGATAGAGTGGTCTGCGTAGCTGTGTTATTAAACCCTTGCTTTGAAATAATTTTTTAAAATTTTATTTTATTTTTGATATTAAAAGGTTAAAATAATTAATTTAATATATTTTTAAATAAAAAATAATTTAAAAAACAAAAATCATTCTAATAAAGAACACATACTTGTAACAAAACTTGATGAAAATTAACTCCATCCATCTTAAAAGAAAAATTATTTATTTATGGAGAAAAAATCGTACTTGATGGCCTGAGGCACGAAATACGTTTTCTATGAGAAAAATAAGCCCTCGTAACGAAACTTGTGGTAAATTACTACTCTTCGAAACAGTAATTGAGTACAGGAATTCACATTTTTTTTTAATTTTTTTTTAATATTAAAATTTTTAATTATTAATTTTTATTAAATTTATTTTTTTAAATATTTGATTGATAATAAATTTAATTTATTTTTTATTAGGTTATATTAGTCTCATGAATTAGTCATGTATTTGAAGAATTAACTTGGATCATTTATTTTTAAATTTTTTAAATTGATTAGGTTATATCAAATGAATCTTTACATGTCTTTTTATATTATAAAACATGTTAAAAAATTTTAAATAGGTTTTTATATTAAAAAATTAATCTGATTTATAACGTAGCATGGATCAATAATTCAATGCATCTCTAAAATTAAAATCTAAATTTTTTTTCAAGAAGGAAACTAATTAGCTAGATAATGATTTTCCCTTTAATTTCATATCAAAATAACTTAAAAAATAACTTTTGTAATCTTTCAATTATAATTTTAAAATTTAACCCGAAACAGTGCATTTCTAAAATTGAAATCTATTTTTTTTTAAAAAATAAACTAATTGGCTGGAAAATTATTTTCCCTTTATTTCATATCAAAATAACTCAAAAAATAACCTTTGTAATCTTCCAATTATAATTTTAAAATTTAACCCCAAACAAAGTTTGGTTGACAAGTTGAAAAGATTAATTTGAATTAATTAAATTATAAGTTAACTTATATTTTCAATCAGGTTAGATGAAATTGATTATATATATATATATATATATATATATATATATATATATATATATATAGTCGCCAATCCAAAAAAAATTGAGTCGAGGAAGCTAATTAGGAGATCATCATAAACAATTAAAGCTAAGTTTTTAGTGCCCGAATGATTGTGAATATCCCCACAGTTATGAACACCGAAAACTTAAGTCTGTCTCTCAACCACCACAATCATTGCCGAGGCTCGGCAACAACTGCTAAATGGGGCTTCCAAGGCAATGTTTAGCTCTGAAATTGGATTGTTCAACAATTCGTAATCATTTTCTACGAGCTAACAAATTTAACATTGGTTTAATCATCCCTTGCAGAAGATGAATGGCCATGCCCTTTCTTGAATAATCCACATGCAGATAGAGTGGTCTGCGTAGCTGTGTTATTAAACCCTTGCTTTGAAATAATTTTTTAAAATTTTATTTTATTTTTGATATTAAAAGGTTAAAATAATTAATTTAATATATTTTTAAATAAAAAATAATTTAAAAAACAAAAATCATTCTAATAAAGAACACATACTTGTAACAAAACTTGATGAAAATTAACTCCATCCATCTTAAATGACTTAGCAAATCAACTCTCGACCCAATTAATTAAATTAAAATCAAAACAACATTGTTTCAAACTATTTTTTAAATTGATTAACCTATTTAAATTGTAAACTGAATTTGTATTTAATGACTTTAATACGTAATAAATCTATATAGTCAAGAATAGGGGTTGGGAATTAAGAAATCAATAAGACAAGAAAGTCTCTTTCTATCACATGCACCCTTTATCTTCACAAACAATCCATTGAACACATAACATATATAATCATGCATGGTAGCCTCTTTAATTGACTCCTTTTCTCAATCTTATTTATTTGTTTTATCCATCCAACATGCTATCATCATATCTAATGTTATATATATAAAGCATTGGACCACCAAGAAATTGACCTAAGCTTTGGCAGCATGCCTTCCATCAACTTGGAAGCAAAAGAAACTCTCCCAGTAAGAGTTAGATCCATTAATCATGTCACATGCATCTGATGTGGTCCACCTTCTCCTCATCTTTAATTTAATTTCACCCCTCCAGGCCAAGGTTTATATATATATATATATATTCAAATCTTGGAGATCTATGCATTGAAGGGGAATATACTAGATACAATATTAGATTACATGCGTGATAGATGGTATTTTTAAAAAATATTTGTTTTTGTTGAAAATATATTAAAATAGTTTTTTAAAAATTTTTAAATCAGCCCATTAAAACCATAAAAAATACTAAAAAAAAATATTAATTTAATTTTTTTAAATCAGCACATTAAAACCATAAAAAATATTAAAAAAATATTAATTTAATAATTTTTTAATAAAATATATTTTTAAAATACATAAAAAAACAATGTCTTCAAGAATCTCAAGGCTATGCACTCAAATGAAGCAATAATCATTATATAAAGAAAGAAAGAGAGATCAACAAATGAAGAAACAAAAAGAAAATAAATTTTTATACTTTTCATTATAGTGGATTTGAGATTTTTAACTTTTTTATTTATCATAAAGAAAGATTTTCCATTAAATCTGTGTAAAATTTTCTTATAAAATAAAGAAAGAATTAATAAGAATTGAGTTGCAACTCATTGTCTGATGATTTTAATCAGATATTACAACAACTAACATACCAAAGCAACAAAATATCACTAACTAAAATATTGGGTTACATGCACGATCAATCAAGTACTAGTGGCAATTAAGCAATGGAGCCAATGATGTATAGTGATGGATGCGCAAAATCTTCTAAAGCTAGCTCGAAGGCCAGCGTTTCTGGATTTCAAAGCAGTAGCTGACATCCAAATAGCATTTCCCATCATCATCCACGATCTGAAGCCAAAAGAAGTAGAAGAAACCAACTTTGTCAATCAAAATCTTTAATTTTTGAAGCAATTTGTGTAAACAGTCAATTATATACTAATACTTGTTATAAATTACCTTGGTTCTAGCAGAATAAGAGCCCCTAGCAAAAATGCCTGAAGGGGTCGTTTCTTCTTCTAGTTCATATCTGTAAGGCTCTTTTTGTGGGCTGAAGGTACCAAGCATCACCTTTGTACGGTCCACTGCATGCCAGAAGAACCACTGAGACTAATTACTGATATATGTGTGTGCTATGGTATGGTTATATAACTCACCTCTCACGCCTGTCTTCCAGACAGTATTGGTGTACTTGAGACCAGATACAAGGTTGTTGGAGACAGTGAAGCATAACTTGAGGTGGTACAGGCTTCCTTCCTTGAGGGTGAAGAGGCTACTGCTCTTTGAATTACTATTGAATGGATATGGCACTACAAGATCTGGACGGCCCGGGCATAAGATTGAAAGACTTAATATCTTCACTTCTGGTTCTTTGCTTTCTGATGAAATCCAGCAAGAGAAGATTAAAGGCTTTTGCTTCGCTAGATTTCAAGATTATAATTAAGTTGAAGCATGAAATGACTCGGTGCTTAAGCTGCTTATTGAATTATCTAGTTTGATACATCGTGTTAAAAAATAATATAAATAATATTTTGTAATTTCATTTAATTTTTTAATAATTAAATGTTTACAAGTAGCTGCTCTGTCGTTACAAATTTGTACTTTGAAGGGATGGTTACTGAAAATTCATGAGGTCATGGCTGAAAGAAAGATCTGTGTACTGAAAATTACAAGGATGGAGAATTTGGTTTCTTTACTTTATAGACCCGAAAATAGAAAGGAAAAAAAATGGGGCAAGATTAATACCTCCTACAGCAGACATATCAACACTCCCAAGTAGCTGTTCCTTCCATCTCCTTAAGCTGTCATCATCCTGCAGAGAAATTGTTGGTATATGATCATAATATAAGATTTTCAAGTATATATAGACTTTACTCCAACTATTTAAAGAAAGATATCGTGCCTTATCTTTTTCAAGCTGCTCCTTCAGGGAAACTTGAGGCCCAAGATCCAATTCCTTACGATCAGACTGGAGCTTGGAGCCATCTTCTTCAATATCATCAACAGAATCATCTTCTTCATGGTCCTTCTCTGCTTCTTCTTCAGCTGCTGCTGCTGCTGCAGCAGCAGCAGCAGCCTTGATGTTGTGGTCATTTAGTCCTAGATTCTCCATCTCATTACTGAAAGAAACTTCTTGGGATGCTGAGCGAGTCCTTACAGCAGCTGACATTTTCCTTTTCCACCAAGGATTTCTCCAACTAATGCTGAGGAAACAAATGCAGGTACCTGTCTATCTAACCATCTGAATGTTTTCTTTTATAGTATCTACCTCGGCAAGGTATACAATGCAGGTTGAGATGGGATTTATGGCTTGTTTTAGCGATTGGATTTCGGAGGATGTGAAGTGGTGGTGACACATGACACGGGACCTGAAAGGCAAAGGAAAGGATGGATGGGATATATAAAGCTGAAAGAGGAACCACTAAAGTGGAGGCAGGTGGGGCAAAGTTAGCCAGCAACTCTCATCTTCCCCAGTCCTTGCTGTTCGCTCCTTTTTATCCTCTTACCAATTTTCCCAATGAACTTGACATTTTTCTTTAATTTTGATAGTGCGTGTATGTATTTATCAAGCAAACTAAACATCAAGAAAAAGAATTGCTAAACATTAGTAAAAATCAAAATAATTCCAATTTTATATTTTAGCTGAAAGTTTCAATCCTTCTCAATTTAAATTAAAACTTAATCTCTTTCAATTATTGCATATTGTTTAAGCAAATCTATTTAGCAGTTATTTGAAAACATAGTAGCGACTGTTGTATAATATATTTTTTATTTAAAAAAAATTATTTTTGATATCAATACATCAATTAAACTGATTTAAAATATTAAAAACATTCAATAAAAAAATTAATTATTTAAAAATACTAGATAAAACCCATGTCGAATTTAATAACCACAGCAAAACTTTAACAGGGCTGTGAAAGAAAAGGAAGGAATTTCACAAACAATTTGTCCTTGTGGAGGTTGGTGGATTTGAATGACTACTGACTGAACTTATTGTTATCCACGTAGTGGCTGGCTATCATCTAATTCCCATAATCATGGCTTTCTGGAAATCTCCTCTTTAATCAAATCCAAAGTGATCAAACTGTGAGTTTATATTATTGTTTTAGGGTTTGTTTTTGAAGGAACAAAAATTCTCTAATCATATGTAAGGAATCATTTTGCTTGCACTTTAAAATACTTCCATGTCTATTAACACCGATTTTCCAAACAAGAGGCCTCTTTTACCTCTTTTCTCTTTCTTTTCTTTTACTTGCCTTTTTTTTTAGAGTATTGCTTGATTAATTTTGTATTTTAAGAGTTTTTTTTAAAATTATTTTTTCAATGATTTTAAATTATTTTGATAAGTTGTTAAAAATTAAATTTTAAAAAATAAAAAATTTATTTTAATATATTTCTAAATTGGAAAGTATTTTTAATGTATTGTAGATTACAATCCGTAAGATTTTTATTATTTAAAAAAAAAGGTTTATTCCATTTAGATTTCATAGCAATTAACAAAATTTAAGTGTTATTAGGTTTTGAATTTCAATTGCAAGTAAAAGGAGGAATATCACCTTCACTTTCACGACATTTAAGCACGGTATCATTTTGCTCCTTTTTTTTTAAAAAAAAAAGAAATTACATTTTATATAATAGTACTGGTCAGATTAATTCTTCTTTTTTTTTTTAAGAAATTACACTTTATATAATAGTACTGGTCAGATTAATTCCTTAATGGGGGGAGTATCCCTCGAAAGATATCTCAAAACTTTAAAAGAGTATCCCATGAAGTTGTTTCTAAAACTCCATTATGTTGAAGTCAAGACTTTTAATTGATTATATATATATGTTCAAGTCAGATCTTAAATTTCAAATAGCATTAAATAATATTCATTTTCAATATATCATCCAGCCATAAAATAAGTATCGCAAAAAATCCACTCGATCCATCGTTTTCATATTAAATTATCATCTCATGTTAGCTATCCCTACTTAAACAGAAAACGTCTCTTGACTTTCATATGGAAATATAAAGATAAATTCTCCTATTTTAATCCAGCACATAGATTATTTTGTCCATCAACGAATCATATATATATATATATATATATATATATATATATATATATATATATATATATATATATATATATATATATATATATATATATATATAATTTTTAAAATTGGTTGGAACTAGGCATGACATAGCAATATAGTATAAAAACTCAAGATTAAGGATCTTTTTGTCTCTTCCATACTTAAGGAAAGCACTCCATTTAGCTGATGATCAAATGAAGCTACCAGCAAAATATGGATTTCGCAAAAACGGGAAGGGAGGAGGGTTACCTTAGCATTTAGCCACAATTCATTAAATAGAACCACAAGAGTTCATTTTCCCATAATTTAGCCACTAATTCAAGGGTGAACTGGTCCAAATGCCTGGGTACTAGCACACATTGAGCAGTAATAAAATTTAACTTGTAAAATCAACATTTAAATAATGCTTCACAAAATTCATAAACGGACTCGTTGACTGTTAGACAAACACATATCAAGTCTCAATTCCACATCCAAAATCTAAGTGAGAAATAAACTACATCCCCTTTACATGCTTCCCTTTTTCGACCTACCCAGATTAGCTCATGAAAAGCAAATTATGGCTTAATCCTATATGTTGTCCTTTACTTTTGACATTTTGTTACTACGGTTTGTCTATTTTTCCAGTCAAGTAGGATGAGCATGGTAGATGAAGAAATAGAAAAAAGTTGATAAGAAGGATGAAATATATGATGACCCTGCACATTATTGTAAATGACTGGCAGCTAGTAGCAAAACAGGTGCCTGAAAATACAGTCCTAGAAGCGGCATTGATTTATGCGACATTCATGATACAATATTATACTATTGGACAATATACAGTAGATAACCCTTACCTTCCAGCAAATAGTGCTATGCTATCTCCCAATGACCTTGTGATCGTGTATGGTGAAGCCTTGCGAAAGCCATTGCTCACTGTTGCCAAAGCGACTAAGCGCACAGTTGCATAGTAACCATTCACTTTTAATACAGAATAAGAGGAGCTTTTACTGAGGTTGCGGGCGAGTCTGGACGACAAAGATATCTTTTCCAACCACACATCCTTCCACATCTTGTGGGCAGCCAAACTTCCTTTCAAGGAAAAAGCCAATTGAACAGAGACGCTGACCCAGCTGGTGACGGAATATTGGATCAATTGTTAGTGGTTTCTTGCTGTAGTCTACAGTCAAACGATTTACATCACCATCAGCAGGACCCGCACCAGATACCAGCATCTCCTCACTGAAATTTGCAAATGCAAGTGTTCTCACAAGCCCATCAAACTTCCCACATGAAAGACGCCATGGAGTACCCCTGGTGCCAGAAGCTAGGGTCTCACCCAGTCCAGGGGCAATCTCTGCCTCAACAGAATTCTGATCACGGTCAGTTGGGCTGAGCGTGTGAAGAACAAATGAGAGCTCTGGTGAAAGCATTTCTTGCACCAGAACTGCCATTGCAGCATTTTTCTGAGGCACACCAGCAGCTCGACGACTTAGAACTGCTCTCCGTGTGTACAGTGAAGCCCATACTTGGCTAACAGCATTTGTGAATACAATTGGATTTGATGGGCTAACATTAGGGATTGATTCGTAAAGTCCAGCAGCTGACATTCCAGCCAAGTCCTCAACATTGGCACTTGAACGTACAATCAGTCTTGTGTTGTCTGGAAACATTTGACCTATTCCATCGACAATGTCTTTTGGGAGCTGCAAGGAAGAGATCAATTCCTGAAGTTTAAAGCATAGTTTGTCAAGTTCGCCCCCATCCAGCCTAGCTGTCTCTATCTCTTCTAGAAATGACATGAATGTTTCCATAGATTTGCTACGCTCGAGTGCCAATTCCATAGAACCAAAAGGTATAACCACGCCCTTGGGAACTTGAAATGAAGCTGGCACCCCTTGGTCACTAGAAACTGCCATTTAAAAAGCAAATTCACAAGAAGTTAGTCAGCTTCAATACAGCAGAAGGGCAAAACTTCCATAGAACATGCAACAAAGGAGGCCGCCCAATAGCTATTTCAAGTCCTCTAATTCATGAGCATGTTCCGATTTTTAATCCATCTTATACCCTCCAATGCTGCTCACTCATAATCCAAAAGGTCAATGTTGTATCCAAATATTCCTTCTTTTTTTTTTCTTTTGTGGATCCAGTTGATGAAGAAAGAGTAAAACATGCATTCTAGGACTTTTTAATTCAGAAAAAAAGAAAGAGACGGAACAAGTATACATATTCAATTTTTCCTTAAGATTTTTTATTGTGTTTTCGTACTTAGGGAGAAACTCCAATTCCTATTAGAGTGATTCCTAGAGCCATTCGTTTTGATTCTATAGTAATGTTGTTAACCCCAACAAAAGACAACTTCCCAAGGTGATTTCTGACATTCTAAGATCCCAGAGCCTAATGCAGCTGTACAAAACATATGTGAATGTTTAATAAAGAAAATAAAGAAGCCAATGTTGTCCACAAATTAAAAAAAAAAAAAAGATGGTAATTAATTGTACACCCCTTCAAATAAACTTAGCAAAAGGTGAAACATAGATTTCATTTTTAGAAGGTAAACCATCTTAACAATCAACCCATATTACCCTTTCTTGAAACTGCAGCCAAAGAAGCTAAGCGACCACAAGCAGCAGCCTTGGCGCCTGATGTTTGTGCATCTGCATCTTTGAGTAGAATAACACCTCCAGCAGAAACACCCTTAATAAAATTGAACTTTTGTCAATTTTGATAAACCACGTCTACTATGATCAAAGGGTGGTTGAGTGTTACAATGATGGGTAATAGTTAAGTTACTGTACCTGACTGGAGTGAGTTCTAACAGCAGACCAGGATGGATTGTGAGATACAGGAGCTTCAACAGTAGATGAATCATTGCGTGAAAGATCTTCTGCAACAATATCATTTGACGAAGAGAGAGTTAGATTTATGCCAGTCAAGGAAGCTTCCAACCTGCAAAACAGACATTGAAAATCAAACACAACCAAATGCTGCATGTGTGATCCTAATCATCAATTTCAAAAACATAATGAAGACACAAGAATTGATTTTGGATCAGAGGTGTACAGACAAATAACCTCACATATTTTCCAGTAAGCTTTTGCATATCAGCAACTTCATCATCATCTTCACATGTCACAAAGACAACCCTCTCCTGCAGAAAACCAATTCAATTGAGTTCACCTTTATTCATTAATATTTCAACAATATGGAATTACATGGGATATTTAGAATTTAGAGAAGGAACTTGCTTGCCGGGCCCTAACACCAAGATGGGATAAGTGAGGCAGCTCTTGCAGAAGTACAACTCCCACTATGTTACTACCAGCAGCTGTTACCTGCAAGGTATACTTATATAATAACTCTGAAAGTTCACGTGTACTATGCTGCATATGATCAATGTTCAATGGCAAACAAGACAAAAATATATCAAGATGAGAGACATTTAAACCTCTTCATCTCCATCAGCTTTGTTCACCACAAGAACAATAGGTCCCTCTATAGTCGATGGCAACGATCCGGGCACAATGCTCTCAACCTACATCAATGATACCAATGATTTTGTAAAGATGTAATGCATAAATGTGGGTGTAGATATTCAACATCAATGAGAGCATCTAATAGTAGAAGCTTATTGCAATTGAAGTATCTGACCCTGATCTGAGAGACCATATACAATTTCATGCATTTCTTGGGAACTATGATGTTTATCAACTTTAAGACCACCAGGAATCCATGAAATCCAAGGTCCATGGTAATTCCAATTGGCCAACAAGAAAGGACACACTAAAGTTTATCTTCAAAGGATAAAAGTTAACAACACCTATTCCAATTAGCCCCTGCATTAAAGAATCCTTGCACAAACATAGAAGGGGTATGGCCTCAAAGGAATCGTTCTCTGAGCACGGATATGAAAACTGATCCAGTTATCTCAGGCAGCTGCATCATTGATTAGGCTGAAATTTACTTGGTTGGAACCACAATTTCAACCAACTTAATGAATTTCAGTTAATTGTCCTTTATAACAAAAAAGAAGATTTTATTTGAAAGGAAAAGCAAGTAACAACAAGGAGAATGGTGCATTCTCCACCCTGGAAAAAAATAAAAATAAATAAATAACTAAAGGGAAAGGCACATCAGAAGGCCAAGAATATCACCACATCCCCCAAAAGAGCCATGCAGGGTACATGTAAAAAGGTTAGTAAACTATCATATACCACAAAAGTTATCTCATTCGTCCAAGATACTTGAAATTCTGAAGTGCTTTCCATCCACAAGCACCATAAACTGGTAGCACTGGCTTCAATCAGCAGTACACAAAATCATTGTACATGGTCATTCTGGGCTTTTATCTAACTTCTTGTCATTCAGAACTACCTTACTCACTTTTCTCCTTCTCTTTTATTTCTTCTTCCAGGAAAATGGAAGAATAGTGACACAAAAAACTAAGGTCTACATGCAACGTGGCTCTATATTGAGCACAGAACAAGACCACTTATCAGCTGGCTAAACTTCATCACAGCATCTCTTAAAAATAAATTTTTAATTTTAAGCAACAATGATAAAGTTAGAAATCTGCACATAATTACTAATGTTATTATATAATTTGATTCCCTTCTAGTTAAAGGAAATTGAAGCTAAAACTGATCGAGGGTACCTGTACTAATGTGCCAATAGCTGATCCAGGAACAAGAATATCCCAGCCATGAGAACCAAGGGTACTTCTAACTGCTTTCAAAAGCAGGGTACAAAGTTTTGAAACCTGAAAAATTACCCTACACATGAAATTTTCCAGTTAGAATGTTACAGTATTTCTACTAGCAGGAAGATATTCAAAAGATTTTGCAATCAGTAGCAAAGAGGATCACCATAGATTGTGTAAGCCTTTCAAGATCATATTTTTTATTATTACAAAAACTGTCTACATACCCGGCACGAATCTCAGCTTCAGTGTACGTCCTTACACTGTTTTCAGGAATTCCAAGTGCTTTTCCTAGTATCTGCAAGGGTCAGGGTACAATTTTAGCCACAATTCAAAGTCTATTATAACTCTAATGCTTTTCCAGTAGTTCACAGATAGAAACCACGAAATAATTTTTAGCATTGTGGAGATATGATTTATTAAGATTGTTTTCAGCAAATATAGGTCTGCAAATTGTCACAAAGAGTTCACGAGCCCCAGCAGGTAAAAAGAAAAACCCATTCCAATTTATTTACTCATATTTTCCTTTTGAGATGTGTCAAAAATTCATCCACCTTCTAAGAAATTTAAAAGGTAGTAATTGATTTTCCAACATTATCCCTATTCATTTCACTACCAAAAATACCAATTCTCAAAATATAAAGTTTAATATGTTTTCCAATGTAAGGGTAATTTTGTATTTACATCAAAGTGATACATGATATTTCATTGAATATTTGAAAGAAAAAAACGGAAAAATAAAATGGGATGAAGAGAGATAGAGATGTCAATCCACTAAGAAACCAGGAATATCAAACATCTGATATAAAAGTGGTTCTAACAAGAAAAAAAAATAGAACAAAGAAAGAAAGAAAAGGAAAAAATTTAAACTTATACCTGCACTCTTTGTGGAAATATTTGAAGAAGTGCTTCAGAATAGTCCTCAGTGAGCCTTCTTGCTCTATCAAGAGTTGCTTTGAGCCTTAGCGCCCAAATTATCTTGCCATCTTCACTTCCTTTATAGTAATACAATGAACCAAGAAAATGAAATTAACTATCACGTTCACTGGACTTTTTCCAGCACTGGAAGAAGCAAATTGACAAGTACCTTCCTTTTCAAGGAGACCTTTCTCTTGCCAAGCAAGGAGCTCATTTCCAATAGCTGCACATTCTTCTGGTCTCCAACCAGATAAACCGAGCTGACGAACACCAACAATCAGGGCACCAAGAGGGTCATTCCAAGAGCTTATAGTCTTTGACTCCACATTGTCTGCAAGCCATTTAGCCCCTCCCACAGCTTCAAGTGCATTGAGAAACCTATGTGAACCAATAACATCCAACATGTCCAAACAGAGAGAAAATCAAATTTTGATAAGATAAATCAACAGAAAATGGAAGAAAGTTAAGTACATCTATTCATCAGTAAATTAGGTCATTTGAACCACGACCAGTGTTTTCTTTTGCAGCTCAAAGTTTATCACATGCTTGAGTATAATCACTTAAAAACAGCTCTTTTCTCCCTATAAGACATCATAATGTCACATCAGAAAATATTATGGTCATGCCGATTGCAGGCTTGATTTACAAACAGCTATTTCCTTGTGTCATTGGTATCAAGAAAAAAAAATCTGGCAGTGCTGGGTCTCCCAAGGCATAACAGAATTATTTTCTGCAGATTCTTCAAGGCAATTTGTTATAGATTATGAAATCCTTTTTTGCAGCACCAAAAGGTGTGAAATGCCAGTTAATGTATGAGTTGGAGGGCGTCAAAAAGCCAAGCATTTTTTGAAAAAGCAATTTATCAAAATATTCCAGTTATATGTGATAAAACTGACAAAAAGATTTCTGACATCATGTCTAGGAAGAAGCAAAAGGCATCTTAAGTAAACTAAGATAAAGTATTGTACCTGCTCAGAAGAACAAACAAATAGTCCTCAAGACCAATCTCACATAGGCGCCACTGTAAGGAATCCCAACCATCCCCAGACACGCATGCAAAGGAGACAGCAAAAAAAATAAAAAGGAATCATCACGAGTAGAACCATCAAAATCCAGCTACTAATTGCTAATTTGGAGCTCTTTCTAAATGATTGCTAAGCATGAACTCACCTTTTGACGCATAGCTATTGCAGCATCAGGAGCATCATTCCTAAGACCACTTTCAAGACCTTTTACAATTATATCTCTCAGAGCATTCAGGGATCGCATGATTTTGATCAGTTCAAAAATATTGTGGGATTCTTCTGAAGCATCTAAATTCTGAAAATATAAACACATCTCTCAGAAATTTTCGTGCAAAATTAGAATTAGTAAAATTAACCAACACGGTTGAATTAAAACTAGCAGTGCCTTAAACCATTGCATGACCAAGCACCAAGGTTGAATTTATAGAAGTACAAAACATTTCATCATCAGAGACTTAAATTCAAAACATTAAAGATCCCATGACTAAGGCTCAATGAATGTACAAACTACAAGCATAAAGACAGATTTGGTTATTACTGAAACATACTTCGTATCATGTTGCAAGTTCATACAAGTCATGACAATACAGGAGAACCAAAATTAAAAGGACACTATTTACCTTTTTGCAATCCAAAAACAATGTAAGAGCTGAAGAGCCCCTTTCATCCAAGGATTCTATAATTGATACAAGTTGTTCAGCAAGACTGCACAGCCCAAAATTTAAAAAGAATATTGAATCAACAAAAACTGAAACTAGTAAAGAAGATGATCCATTCAAAACTAGTAGAAGCTTTGAATTCAATTGACTAAAAATGACAAAAAATAAAATGTTCTTTCTGATTACAGTCTTTTAGATAAATTTATAAAGCTGAATGTGGAACCACCCCAAGTTCTAAGAAAAACCTCAAGGAACATTCAATTACAAATGGTTTATCACATGCAGAGAAGTTCTCCTTGAAAGTCATACTACATTTTATAAAAATGATCCATGACAAATAATATGAAAATGAACAAGAGGACAGGAAACAAAAAAGAGTTGATATAAACTGCTGAGCAAAAACAAAGTTCTTTCTCCCTTATTTTCCTCCTCTTGATTTGTAGCTTAGAACCTAGGACCTATCAACAATGTTAGGATCATCAGAGGTTTAAGATGTCATAAGCAGACCTTCCTGCATTGAAGAAATCTTTGAGTTCATGATGGAATATTTTGAATTGCTCAACAAATGCTTCACTATATTCCCCAGGGTTCTTTGTAATTCTTGCAAGCATTGCTTCAGTAGCAACTAAATCTTCAGGGCCAGCATTGCGATGAAGTTTGTTTTGTATAGTATGTTTGATTTCTTGCTGAATTAGAACAATAAATAAATAAATAAACCAACACTAGTTATCTGATCACAGCAAAGATTACTTACCAAATGCACTGTGATATATTATATAACCTTAAGGTCATGAGGAATGTCGCCCCGATGAGCAATATCTCGAATCCGAGTAAGAGGAACAGATGCTGTGAATTCTGCCTTGAATGATGGCAAACAGGGATGGATTTTTCGAATAACAAGCACTTCCTGTACATCAAATTCAAAACTTGTAACCTAAGAGAGGTAAGAACTTTTTGACCGGTCAAACAAGATTCATGAAACAGACCACCAAATGCCTGTGAGATATCAGAGAGAAATGTAGAACATGAAATACAGCACAAAATACCATTATCATATAAGATGAAAGTTCAGGTAAAGTTCACATTTGAACTTAAAAGATTTGATGGTAATTTTATCATAGAGTATATGGAATGAGACAAAACACAAGTTCAAGCATAACCCAGTTTGCACCAGCCCTGCCTATCCTCCCTTCCACCCTACTATCCATCTCTTTTGCTTGATAGTTCATGGTGTCTTCAGTTTCAGCAAAAATTACCAATGCTAGCAACAGAAATATACATCATTATCGTAATCAGACATGAGGGGAATTAACTTCAACTATCTATTTTTCTACTGAGGCATGAGTAGGCATTGAGAGATGGACAGACCAATTGCAGTGTGATCAAAAGCACTCTGAAAGCCTATTCAGGACAGCTGATAACAGATGGCAGGACCACTAAATTTAGGCAGAAATTATACAATTTATTTCCTGGCACGCCTCTGGTTTCTACTTGGATTGGGATGAGGATTTTGTTTTTGTGTTCCCATAGAGGTGTGGGTTTCTGAGTTTGTAATTGCTTTGGTGCCTATAAGAAGTGCCACTCTCAGATATTTGAAAAACAGGGTACATCAACTGATCAACTAAAGTTGAGTTTCAGAATATGATTCTGTTTTCATGTTTTGCCTCTTTTCTTGGTTCTACATCAATTGTCTTAAAGAGATAAAGAAAATGCTACTCTGTTGTTGATATTTAACTATACTTTATACTAAACAAAAGGCAATCAGATTGATGCATACCTTGTGAGGTAAGGGAGAAAAAAAAAGATAAAATGCTGTCAAATTTTGATACATCCCAACCATGTCAGAAAAAAAATGTCACCCAACCTGTGGTGAAGTATCTTTCCTCGAAGAGATTCGTTCTAATTCCCGGAATATAAGCCTAGAAATTTCAGCATGCCGATTTGGCCGGTGATGACCCCCATCTTCAAAGCATGGAATTTGCCCTGTGTTTATCCACTGCATAAGAGAAAGATCTAAGGATTCCACAAAAGAAAACAAACTGCCAAAGAGTTTCTGCAGTTACACAGAAATACCTTCAAATAGATAGCAGAGCATACTAAAGCCTCCAACCTGTCCTCACTCTGAAGACTTCCAACTAGTAGCTCACGTACAACTTCAAGCTGTTAATGAAATTGATACAATGTTAAAAGAAATCAAAGAATCTTTGACTTAGTTCATAACTTACAGCCTTATACAAAGGAACAATTTTTTTTTTTTCTACTTTTACATACAGCCACACATGTCCGACTAACTGGGTGACGGAGAGACATGGTACCCATAAAGTGAGCCTAAAGTAGCCATTAATCCACATTACTGTTATCTATTCAGATGTGATGAAAAAAGGAAACATCTAAAAGAGTAAACTACGAAGACAAGAAAAAATTACACATTGAAGATCCAATGCTGTTATGCCTTAATAGAAGGGCATGTACAAGAAGGATGAGTCATGGACCATAGTGTCCATTTTTAAAACTTGTATGGGATTATTCATACCAAGGTGCATGATTGAACTAAAACCACCCTCTCCATCCCATACATTGATTCAGGACAGGTTCATAGTTAATTGCTTTAAAATTAGGGTTGTTTTATATGGTGAATTAGGGACTTATAAATTTTAAACAGATAGTAAATTATGAAAATTGAAGGCAATCAGGATAAAATTACTAGCCTCACACTAGTAGATTCAAGAAATCATCCTTGATAACAACCTGAGCATCAAAACTAGGGTATAAGGAACCACCTTAAAGAAAGCATCACACCTAACATAATAAGAAAAATGCTGCACTTTAATCAAAATAATTCTATTCTGGAATTGAAATGCTAAAAAGCTTATTTATGATGCTGGAGTTATTCCTACTCCTAATGGAACTCAAATTCATGAATAAATATAGCATCTGAATAGGAAAAATAAAAACTAGACACTGCTACTGAAACTCCCAGCAACCTGTAAAATACAGAATTTCCCTTGATGCTAATAACTACAATCCAGCCTCTGCTGGAACTCCGAAAAACTAACTCTCAAAAGAATCATCTAGGCTTTTATCCACAGAATTAAGGCCGGGGGCTCGAATATTCATCTTCTTCTATTCCTCGTTTAAATATTTTCCCAAAGTCAGAAGCTAAATCCATAAGCTGCACCATACATCATATGCTAACATTCTTATTTTGAATAGCATGGATGGTATGCGTGGATGGATATTTTGCATCAGGAATACCACAAACACAGGTCGCTACTACAATCTACATTATTTACATGATGTCCAGCATGACAATACCAACCGATGGAGACAGAAGATTTTTTTGTGCACTCATGATGTTTTCTTACTCACCGCAGGACAAGACAAACATTCTTAAATATATATTCTGTTTTCTCCATCTCCATCTGCATCTCACTTTCCTTGTAATCTCCAGAATTCTGTCTGCTCAGACAGTCAGATTAGAGGTATATAATATTTTATCACAAATCTCTTCCTCAAGCCTATTTTCTACTCTTACAAACTATTCTATCAAACTAAAAGTTATCTGTAACAAAAATAGTTCAATTCCTCATAGATTAGAGACAAGAGTATTGCTCATATATGCATCCATTCTAAAATGACAGGTACAATAGTGCTAAAAACTTTTCATGAAATCCAAAAGTGACGACACGTATTTTAACACCATTACCTTTCTCCACCAATTTCTTGCATTCAAGTCACCTTGAACTAACTTCAACGCAAACCCCTGAAGACCTGAAGTGTCCCATCTTCTTTCAGCTTTTCTGTTCCGATGCTCATTTGACCGCATGAAAGATATGGCCTTCCCTTGCCCCTGCCCCACAAAAGGACTTGTCTCCACCTCCAAAAGAACACCAGCACTAGCCGAACCATTCTCACCTGCATCCTCCACCTCCTCTCCGTTATGTTCCAAGTCCAAAGGCAACAAATTGACAGCCTCCCCAGTTGCATCCCATTTACAAACAACCGCAAAACTCCCTCCTCTGGGCAGCCTCAAAGCCCGGTTATCCCCACTTTCCCACACAAAACTTCTGTCCTTGCGCACAATAACAAACTTAAACTCAACAATGCCACCCCCTTTCATCTTCAAATCACAAACCCATCCACTCTCCGTCCAATTCATCGGAACCCTCTTCTTCCACGAACCCAGTTCTTTATCCGACCCCAAAATCACAATTTGCTCCCCAAATTCAACTTGGTGATCCACCCTTACATTTAGCCTCACCTTTCCACGTTCCGACCTCGACCTGCTTTTCTTCATTGCCTTCTCTTGTTCTCTGCCAGATTTACAACATAGAAAATACCAAGAATCTTTAGCTCACCAACGAAACACAAGCCAGAGTAAAAGAAAAGGAAAGAAGAAAAACTACCTGGATTGAGGAGAGGAAACACCGCAAACAATTCTTCTGCGAATGGGAATCGAAATCCTTGGATTGAAGAATGGCGTGGAAGTGCCTCCCGCTGGAGCAACTTTATGGAGAGATTGGAATTGGTTTCTTGTTGGAGTAAGATACATAAAATCTGAGCGAAGCAATGCACGCAGCGAATCCATTTCCTTATTTCTTCTTCCAAATGAATTACTTTTTGTGGTTCGGAAAAGGAATTCGAATTACGGAGTACTTACTTGTGGTTCGGAAAAGGAATTCGATAAACAGAGTCTTGCTAGCGAGTGAAGTTGAAGGTTTTGAATGGATGGCTTGCTCGCTCTGCATGATAATACTGATGTTCTTATTCTCATTCGATTTTTTTTCTTAAACCAAAATATTTTCTTTTCTTCATTTGTTTTTCAAAAAATCTTTAATTCCAAAATCTATTCAAAAGCTATAAAATTAATCTATTAAAATTAATAAAATTAATCTATTAAAATAAATTAATTAGTTACTGATAAATTCTTAAATCAGTTCTAAGTTAATGATTATTTTTTACATGATGCATGCCAATCATGTATTAATTTATGTCTGGTATTATATTAATTTTAAAAAATAGATTAAAAAATAAATTTTTAATTATGATTTAAAAAAATCTAAATTTGATTAAAACTAGATAGATTTTTATATGTAAAATAAATAAAAAATATATTTTCTCAAGCAAGTTATTTTAATTTCTATAAAATTAAAATTTAAAAATTAATTATATATACGAGCCAAGTAATTATATTTTCACAAGCAAGTTATTTATTATTTCATAAGTATAAAAAACATATTACGAGCGCGTTTTCTAATTAGCAAAGAAAATAAATATTTTTTTATATAAATTTTTAAATCAGTTCTTTGAAGTTTGCAATTATTTTTTTATGTACATTACAATCATGTAATAATTAGGTATTAGTTCATAATTTATTAGTTTATTATTCTATTCAGAGAATGATCTTGATATATAATTTAATTTGTTTAATAATGTTTTATATAAAAAAAATGTTATTATTTTTAATAAAAATAATTAATCTAAATTGAAAAAATGATATATAATTTAATTCAATTATCCAATAACCCTTCTTTTTTTTCCAACTTTGGGTCTTACAACTTTAATTAGAATGATTCATTAGTAGAATATCTCAGGCAATATAAACAGTTTTTAAACCTCATCTAGGTTTAAGGAAAAAATAAATTATATGTTTTTAGTATTATAAGTAAATCTAAAATGTATTTATCATTTAAAATGCATTATGAATCTCCTCACAAGATAATAATTCATAATGTCTATTTTTTTCTCTCTTTTATTTTTTGACTTAGCCATTATTAGACTAAATTGTTGGGCAATTTAAACTAATATATGAGAGAAGGGTAAAGACTGAAAAACAAAAGATTAAAGTGATAAAAACAGAGGAAATAAGTGGTATATTTAGACTTTGAGATGAAATACCTTTTTCCCCCTTAAAAGAAGCAAAAATACATTCAATCAATGGGTAATTTAGTAATTTTACAATAATACATTTGATATTTTGAAATTAAAAAGGGGCAATTATGCCTTTCCGAAAAGATCTTTATATTCTTGGATTTAAAATTTTTAGAGTATACTTTCAAAGATTTTTTTGTTTTTTGTTTTTTAATTTTTAATGAAAAATCAAATGACTTTAGAAGTTGGTTTTCCATGCCTTATATTCAAAAGTTTTTTTATATTTGCACTAAGGTATTTTTTGCAATTATTGAGTTGGTTTAAGAGAAATAATGTAATTTAATATATTCAGAAAAAAATTAAAACAAAAAGATGCATGAGTCACCGCGTGCAGCCATATACCCTTCTAACAATGTATAATGGTTGATCTGGTGGTCAAATATTGTTTTTAATAATAGCGTTTTGATTATCTTAGTATCACCTCTTCGAGAAGATAATGTATATGATTAAATACCATTCAATTTTTTTTTTTTTTAATTCATAAGTGATCTTCTTGGTAAAGGATATCGAGTATCACTCTTTTTTATACACACACACACACACACACACAATTCATAAGTGATCCTCTTGGTAAAGGATATCGAGTATCACTCTACACACACACACACACACACATATATATATATATATATATATATATATATTTGTGTGTGTTCCTGATTCTTTTTTTTATTGTTTTGTTTTCTTGTCTCTTTTGTAAATTTTTTATTGTTTTTAATCTCATTTTTAATTTAAATTTTTAATTTGTTATTTTTATAAAAAGAATATGGTCCTTATTTTTATGTTTTTTAGTGGTTTTTTTTTTAATTCTTCATTTCAATTTAGCTTTTAAATCCAAAATTACTTTGAATAATTTTTTTCTTCAAATTTAATTATTATTCTTTTAATTTTTATTTTTTTAAAATTATTTTTGGTGATTAGATTTTTTTTAATTTCATCATTTAATATTTAATTTATTAAAATTTCATTCCTTTTTTTTGTGGTTTCTTCTTTTAATTCTTTTGTAGAATTTATTTTCTTTTTCAGTTCAATCATTCAATTCAAAATTATTTTGAATAATTTTTTATTTGATTTTTATTTTTTAATTATTTTTTTTTATAATTTTATTATTTAATATTTAATTTATTAAAAATTAGCTTTAGTGAATTTTTTAAGTTAGATGTTTAGATCAAACAGGTTGGGTTTTTAGTTTTATAAGCTAACACAAGTTCAAATTATTTTTTTGTTTTACTCATTTGTTTTCCAATCTCATTACTTGATGTTGATATTTTTATATATAAATAGAACTCATGTTTTTCTTATAAGATTATTTTAATTTCATTATATGACCCACATTTTAGCAGTTCAATTAGGTGGGTTCTGATAGGCTCGTATATTTTTTTGGTTTTTAATTACTGATTTTTTTGGATTATTTTACATTATTAATATTTTTAAAAAATTTTATTTTTTAATATTTGATTTTTTAATAATTAATCTTCATAATTTTTTAATATTAGATTCTTCTGATCAACTGGCCTAAGACAAGGGCTAACATCGATTTTTTTTATTTTTTTTATTTTATAATTTAACATTATTTTTTTCAAATTGATTTTTATAATTTTTTTTGTTTAGTTATTTTGATTTTTTTTTTTGATTTTATTAGTGGGTATGGTTTTATTAGTAGGTATGGTAGGCTTGCCCGGTGGTATTTGTTTTTGTTTATAATTGTTATTTATTTTTATATTTAGTTATTTTGATTTTTTTTTATTAGTGGGTATGGTTTTATTAGTGGGTATGGTAGGCTTGCCCGGTGGTATTTTTTTTGTTTATAATTGTTATTTATTTTTATATTTTATATATTAATTCTTTTAGATTTAATTTTTAATAATTAATTAACTGAAAATCATAATTAAATATTTTATTTTAAATTTATTATTTTTAATCAAATAACTTAAATCATATATTTAATAAATTAATATAGGCCGTCACCGTTTTACTTAACTTATTATTATTATTATTATTATTATCATTCCATATTGATTTTTCTCATTTTTCTTCTCTTTAAAACGCCATTATGTTCCGCTAGACAACAATTTTTTTTTTTTTTTAATCCGACCCAAAACCTTTTCAAAATAATTGAAGCTTGATTTCCACTTCAATAATTAACGTTATCCATTCCTTTTAAATGATTGATTAAGGATATTTAGCTTGATATTTCAGATTCAAGTCGTGCTACTGAATTTTTAAAAACCTAGCATATTTGCTTTCATTTAACCTCATTTGTGAATGTAACTATTAGCGGTAACACAGTAAGGAGACACTGACGGAAAGCTACTGCTGCCGAACTCTCTTGCTTACGAGGAGGAGGAGGAGGAGGATCTGTCAAATCGTGGGTCTCGCCTTAATTTCCAATTGCTATCAGAACCGGGTATGTGTTGTTGCTGTAAGGAATTCCTGAATGGAGATTTTGCCAAAATTTCCATTTGCAATTAGTAAGGGTTTCGCTAATTTAGCATAAATATATGAATTAAACTAACTGAGAAGAAAAGGAGGCTTAAATTAATGGAAGAAATAGAGAGAAATCATTGCTAGTTGTAAGAATTTTGTGATCAAGGAGTAGAGATTTGTGATAAGGCATCCTCCTATCCCATTTTTGTTCGTTGATTTTCTGCCCTTTTGACTTTGGAGGTAGCTAAATTATTATTTTGTTTATTCTTTTTAGCTTTCAAGATTGCAGTAGCATTTTAACAGAGAAGATTGGTTAAAAATATTTCTTCTTTGGATGGTTTTACTAAAGAAAAGTAATGAGTTGTTAATTTTTTAATATTTAGCTGTTTCCTTGGTGATTTTCGGATTGCTTGTTTGTTTTCCAGAATTGAAGTTTGTTTTTATAGCAGTACAATGGGAATCTGCTCTCGGTTAAGATTCTTGAAGTGTTATATATTTGTTATGTGTCTGTGATGTTTAAGGTTTGATTTTCGAGGACAATCTGCTTCACTTGAATGTGATTGTATTTGGTTGTGGAAAAAGTTGTGTGTCTGAGGTTAGCAAATTTCCTCCTGGTTTGCTGCTGTTCCACCCCTCGTTCTGTACAGACATCTGAAATTATATTTTTCACAAGAAAGCAAGAAGTAGAAAAACATGCAGACAACTTCACAGATTCACTCAATCTTTTACTACTCCAATAGGTATATTCCCTAACTTCTCTTTTGTGCTTGAATGACTAATTAGTTTTAATCGCTTTCTTTCATTTCTATTGAAGCTTTAACATTTTGCAGAAGAAGCTACCTAAAACCCAATGGGTGGAAAAAGACGAAATCCTTGAATTTCAGTCAACTCGGTTTCAGTAGACACCGTCAGATGTATAAATTTACATCACCTGTTCAACAAACCAAACTTTTTGTGATGCCCAACATGGATGATGGCCATCCGTCTGTACCTATGTCTATTTTGGAAGAGGACACAAATACTAACCATGCACCCAGTTCCGGAGGAGAGAAATTCTTGAGCAAATGGTCTCCTCCTAGGTACCTTTGGAGGGGATTATCTGTTCTTGTCTTGGCAGGTCAGGTAATTATCAGGAGCTTAATGGGAAAAATCCACTGGAGAAATACTCTACAACAGCTGGAGAGAGTTGGGCCGAGATCAGTTGGGGTCTGTCTCTTGACCTCTGCATTTGTTGGCATGGCTTTTACCATCCAGTTTGTTAGAGAGTTTACTAGATTAGGACTAAACAGATCTATTGGTGGGGTATTAGCTCTAGCCTTTTCAAGGGAGCTAAGTCCTGTGGTCACATCAATTGTGGTTGCTGGGCGTATCGGCAGTGCTTTTGCTGCAGAGTTGGGGACAATGCAGGTTTCTGAGCAAATTGACACATTAAGGGTTCTCGGAGCAGACCCGGTTGATTACTTAGTAATCCCAAGAGTAATTGCTTCCTGTCTTGCTCTCCCATTTTTGACTTTGATGTGTTTCACAGTGGGGATGGCATCTAGTGGCCTGCTGGCCGACAGTGTCTATGGGATTAGCCTTAACATTATATTGGATTCAGCTCAGAGAGCTCTAAATTCATGGGATATAATTAGTGCAATGATCAAGTCAGGGGTTTTTGGTGCCATCATATCTATAGTGAGCTGTGCTTGGGGGGTTACCACAATGGGAGGCGCTAAAGGTGTTGGGGAGTCGACAACTTCGGCTGTGGTTATCTCGCTGGTTGGTATATTTATGGCTGACTTTGCACTCTCATATTGCTTCTTCCAGGGAGCTGGAGATTCTCTGAAGAATTGCGTGTAATCATTCAAGTTCGTTTGTAAGTCATTTATGATATTCAACTAGGCTTTTCTTCATGATTGCTGTTTGATGGATAATGCTTGCACATATAACCTGGAATCAGATCACTTTTCATGGTTAGTCAATCAGTTGTGTTGGAAAGGGAAAAGGATTCAGACTTTATGTCATGTTAAGTGTTCGATGTTTATCTTCAAATGCCATCATTTTACTTGTTTCTTGTCCTCTTATTTACCGCCCTTAAACTTTCAAGTGTACTTAAAAAAAAAGAAGAAGATCCTGGTTGTTGTTTCTGCTCTTTAAGCTTCCATATCAAGATCTTTGTTGGATGTTGTCATTAGGTTAAAATTTCCTTGTCATTTGGGTGCAACCAAGTCTGCTTAGCAAGTAAGAGTAGATGCTTATGTTCCTCTTCTTGCGATCGGCCTTTCTTGAACGAGTGCTTCCTTTTTTTATTGGTTCTTTGCAAAATCTATTCGAATGTTTATTCACAGGTCAAGCGTTCAGCTTGCCTCTTTGCCCGTATGCCACTATATGCAGTGTTCAAGTAATTATTTGAAACAGAGACATCATTGTCCGAGCTTTTTATTAATTTCAAAGGCAGCTAATATATTGCCTCACAGCACTTGCATACATTTTTCTCTCTGAAGTCTGAGATATACCCTATACATTTCTTTGATCTATACAACACAGTTCATATGACATCATTTATACGGTATGTTAATTCAATTTTCATTGCATGTGAAAATTATTTGTTCATATCATACCCGATTAATGGAGAAAATGGCATCTTAACTATTGCTCCCAATTGAGAAAAACTATTTATAACATTTAATGATGCTATTTTCATGTGACCAAGATTATTTCTAATGTATGGTATTTATATTTTATTATTTAATAGTTTTATTTGGTCACCATATAATTAAAATAATTTAAATTTTAAAACTAAAATGCCTAAATAAGTTTTTATAATAGAAAAATGAAGCTCGTTTTCCTCTTTTTCAAAAGAAAATACTATATAAAAAAATTGAATTATTAACAAAAACTAAGAGGCTTTAGTGATTCACCATGACTTGCGAGTGAAAATACTATGGATATTCATAGTTTATTTTGTCTTTCAATTTCTTTTATATTCCAGTTATTGACTTTTTTATTAATTTTATTATTTTTGATTAAGTTTAATAATTTGTTTCATGTTTTTTTTTTTATTAAGTTTAATAATTTGTTTCATGTTTTTTTTTGGGGGGGTTTTGTGGTCTCAAAAAGAGTCTTGGCAATGAGTTTGTTCTTGATTTTGTAAAAAAAAACAAAACAAAAGTTTAGTTGTTTCTGAAAAATTAAAAATAAAGGTATCTAAATTGAAATTAAGGTGAAATGATAGCCTTTTATTAAAAAAAGCTTATCCTTTTGTCTTTTTTTTTCCTGACTTTGGTCATTGATTTTTTTTCATATTTCCACATTGTTTTGATTAGAAATTTAGCTTGATGATTCCTTTAGTCTTAAATTTTTTTTAATATTGAGTTGTCTTTTGTATTGCTATATATTGGGTTATCATAGTCTTAAATTTTTTTTAATATTGAGTTGATTATTGATTTTGTAAAAAAAAATCAGTTTTATTGTTTGTAAAAATTTAAAAATGGAGAAAAATTAAAATTTAGTAAAATAGCAACCTTTATTTTAAAAAAATCATGTTTGTGTGTTTTGTTTTTAAATTTAGCCTTTTTTTTTTTATACCTATAGTTTGAAAATTCCATGATTTATTTTAAAATTTTATTTCATTCATATTTTAATTTCTAAGTTTGAAAGAGAAAAGAGGGAGTTGTTGGAAAACAACAGAGAAGAGAGAATGGTTGGTTGATCCAATTTTATTGAAAAAAATAATTAAATTTGATGTCAAAGTATTCATTTTTAAGAGATGAGTGGTATTAAGAGTTTTTTTTTTTAGCTTTTATATGTCTTAAAAATAGTCAAGGATGAAAGAAATTTTATGCAAAAAAATCCAATCATCACAATTAACTGATTTTATGCAAAAAATATTGTTAAAAAATCCATAATTAAATGCCATGATCCTATTGTTTATAGGTCATTAGAATCCTAGATTAGTGATAAATAATAATGTATGCATGTGTAAGAATTCAATAAACAATTAAAATGACATAAAAATCAATGAATCCTAGATTAGTGATAAATAATAATGTATGCATGTGTAAGAATTCAATAAACTATTAAAATGACATAAAAATCAATGATTGAAGGCAATATTCAATTTCAATGTAAGTTGACACGACTAAAAGATTGATGTCTTCTCCCAAGTGCAGGAGCGTCATCAAAATCCAGAAAGTTATCAAACCTATAAATAAAGGCAACATTCAATTTCAATGTAAGTACATTAAAATCCAGAAAGTTATCAAACCTATAAATCCAACAATAAAACCTTAACCTAAAAAAATACAATAAAACCTAGAAAAGAAATCTAAACCTAGCTACCAAAACTTAAACATGCTTAACACAATTTTTTTGAATAATCAAAGCAACAAGAAACAAAGAAAACAATAGCAAAAACAACAAGCAAAAATAACATTACTTAGGCAAAAAATATTATTCCATTGACTAATTTCAATGTTCTTAAGCTCAAACAACATGCTTTTAATTTCAATAAACCTGATAACCTACCCTAAAACAACCTAAAACAAAGCAACTTTAAAACTTAACACATCTTGTAATGATTTCAAAGATGATTAACTAAACATCAATACATGCAAAACAATATTCTATACTAACATTTTCCATTTCAATATCATATTGTAACACATTTAAACAAGACAATTAAATAATGCTTGAGCATATAAAAGCTATATTCAAAGCATGCTTAAACATTTTAAAACAAAAAATCATAGCTTTTAAATAACAAAAAACTTTAAGAGATGCTTAACAAATATTATGCGCAACAATTTAAAAGATATAATAAAAAGAGAGGGGGTGTGCTCATTGATCTCCACCCCCTTATCAGAGTTTGAAGATATACCTTATAAAGAGAACGTTGATTCCTTCTTTGGATTCTTTGCTTCTTTCCTCTTAATTTCTTTTTTTTTCTATCTTAGATTGATTTAAATCCCTATTCTTTCTTCTTAAAATATAATATTCATCCCCTTTATTTTAGTTATGTTCTAATTATTCTATTGATTTTTTATGTATTTCTTTTCTTTTTTTCTTCATGACTTTTCTCTTTAGGATCCCTCTTTTTCTCTGTGATTTCGTTTTCTTTTGTAGCCCTAAAATGACAAGTGCTAATGAAACCTTTTGTGGGTTTGAAGATTGTTTTTGAAAACTAGATCATAGGAAATTATTTTTTATTTTTTACCTTTGATTTATTAAGAGACCATTCTTCTTCTTCTTCTTTCGTCTTTCCTGTCCTTATATGTTTAACAAACTCTTGGAATTCTTTCCTCTCCTTATATGTTTAACAAACTCTTGGAATTTCAAGAAAAAGTTAAGAACTTTATAATTGAGACTTGGCTAAAAATGGCTGATTGAGGGTACACCTTCCATGAATTAATTGTGGGAAATGGGATATCATTGAGGGAAAAAAAACCATAGACCTTATAGAGGGGATGTTACTCTTCAACTAGGATTAAACCATGTTTGATTTGGTGGCTTATAGCTTTCCCACCATCGATCCAAAATTGGGTGCGACATTGTCAAATTTACTGCATTAGACAAGGTTGCTTTAGTTCAAAAAGTTGAGAGTTTCCACGTGGCAGGTGGGGTAGAAATGTCAAATAAGGATGGCATAACCTTGTGGAGAAGAATCTTCTTTGTCAAATAGTGGTGGTTGGAGCCCCTAATGTGGTCAAAGATGCTATGTTCATTCACTTAAAGGTGGCAACTCGATCAACCTTCTCGGTTGAAGAAGATAATAAACAGGGATAAATGATATGTTACTCGGTTTTTTTATTAAAAAAAAGCAACATGTCATTTGATTAAACCCTAAAAATTAGGGTTTAAGAATTGAGATTTTATAAATTTTAATTTGGTACTTGTTGTTTTAATTGTAGCATATGCACCCACCATCAATTGACCTTGAAACTTTTTAATTTTTGCAATCACACCCCTAAAAACTTTGATTTAACTCATCTGATTTGAATGTCTTTTTTCAAATTGATTTTTGGTTTTTAATTTGTTCAATTTGACCCCCATCAACAATCAAACTTTTAATTTCTTTCAAATTGATCACTGATTTTGATTAATTTTAGTCTTTAAAATTAAACACTTATCGCACTTTGGTTCTTAGTTCCGAGTTTCTTCAATTTTGCTCTTAATTAACCCTTTAATTTTGATTTTGTTGCAATTTCAACCTTGATGTCATCCAATTAAGCTTGTAAACATTAAATATGGTTTTTCAAAATTTCATTCATTTCAATTAGGCCTAAATTAAGCTTCCAAACTTAATTCTTCAACAATTAAGTCCTTAATATAATTAATATGACCAAATAAAAATTTAATTAAGTCCTTGTAATTAATGAATTCTTTTAATTTTAACCTAAATTAATTTATAAACTTAATTAAACCTTTAATTAGACCCATGATTAAATTAAATTAACCTATTAAAAATCTAATAAAGTCCTTAGACTTAATTTTTATGCAATTTAAGTTAAACTTGAATTTTCATTACCTTTCACATTTAGGTTTTTCAAGGGTGTAATCGAGGTTCTAAAAATGTCAATGATCTAGTTTTGTCCTTTCATCTCTTATTTATGCATGTAGATTCCTTTTTAGTTTGTTTTTGCCAACCAAATTTCTTATCTCCTTGTATTTCTTTTATTCTTCAACCTTTTTAAAAATTTTTGTATATAAAAAAAAGATAATTTTAAAGGAAATCAAAATTGGGTTATGATAATATTCGTTCTTACATACCATATACATTCACATTATAAGGTTCTAGACAACATATTTATCATGGGAATAGTCATACATTTACGCATTAATATATAAATGTTCCTTTTCTTTTAATTTCAACAACAAAATTCATTAAACCACCCAAACGCATTTCAACAACGTTAGATGTTTTTTTTTTGTTTTCATTACTTGTCCAAATACTATATGAAGAAGACTTCTCCCTTATTTTATTTACTAGCATTCACCCATGAAGGAAAATCCTTCACTTGAAATTTTTTGTCTTCCAATTCATGTTTAAACCACTTTTGGATATATTTTTCAACTTTGATCATAAACCAGTACACTTTTGGGTATTCTTTCAATGATTTTATTCCAAGATCACACTAATATGTTGTAGTTTAGATTTTTATAACATATAACACAACTTTACATTCAAACAATTCATTTTTCTTTCAAGAATACTTAAATACATTCATTTCAAAACATCAACACTCTCATTTTATCATACAGATAATGGATAGTCCAATTATTCACCCTTAACGTAGAATTTAACCACACAAATCTTTCTAAAACACCCCTATAATGATATCACATTGCCTAAATCAATTCACAACATCTCTAAACATGATTAGCCATTCATTTCTTTATAAAAATACATAATTAAGAAACATTTTAACATTGCTTTTACAAACCCAATATTTCAAAACACACTCCATATTAGTTCCACACATCATAAATTAATTCTATAATGGTTATACTCATAAATACATGAAATGCATTTGTATAGTAAAATTCAGTAATATAACCAATTCTCACCCAATATTTCAAAACACACTCCATATTAGTTCCACACTTCATAAATTAATTCTATAATGATTATACTCATAAATACATGTAATGCATTTGTATAATAAAATACAGTAATATAACCACTTCTGGACAACAATCTCAAACAACAATAACTAATATAGCAATAAAATTCAAAATAATCCTAACATTCAAGTTGTATTTCATCATGATATACATAACATATTCCAATATTAGCTTCATCTAATGATTAAATTATCTAAAAATTAGGTTTAACCAAACTAATTTAAAAATTATAGACCTATTATTAAAGAAGAACAATTTTTGTCCAAAGTGTTTGCGTTTGACCTCCACCATTCAAAATTTAATGCATATTTGAAAACACAGCGTATCAAAATTTTAGCCCAATCCAATGATGAAAAGATGAGAAAACAGCTAGTGACTAAGATTGTCCAAAAGTTTTTTTTTTTTCTCCAGAAATTATGCCTCCAACAATACCACCTAAATGAAGACTGATATAGAAAATTTCTTTAATGAGAATATGTAGGACATTGAGAAAAATAACATACTCAAAACACAGCTTAATCCAACGGTGGACAACAGAGTTATGTATTCTAAAGTGTTATACCATTATTGTGTTTTCTCTCTAAACTCTCTCTAAATAATTTCTACACTTGTTTCTCCCTATCAAAAATCACTTACATGCACTCAAAGCTCATAATTTTTGTTATTGGAAGAATTTTCATGATGTTCTTAAAGAAGACTTGAAGACTCAAGAGGAACCTTTTTTT
>NW_011499957.1:105096-145930 GCF_000495115.2 Populus euphratica
AGAACCATAATATATCTAAAAACCAGATGAATGTAATGATGCAATGCAGAGATATGGTCATTTTAATGTCTACTCTCTTGGTATCCTTTCATTCTGCCCTCCTAGTTAATTTCTCTACAATTTTGCTATTTATATAGCAAATATATCTATATTTACTAAAACACCCTTATATCAAGTTTGGGTATCTTTTTGTTAAACCAAATGCCTTTTCTTAATCCTCTTTTAAAATGCTATAAAAAAATCTCTCTAAAATTTCTTTTCTAATAATTCAATACTATTCCATTTTATTTTATTTTAACTAGCTCATCCCATTCTCGGTTCTGAATTATCAATAATTTTATTAATATTATAAAATTTGATTAGGAGTTTACAATTTATCACCATTTTTATTTGTACTTCTTATTAATCAATTCATCATGGTATAGTTTTTATGTTGGAGTTTTACAGAGTTTCCACCGAGACATCTATATATTTAAATTATAAATTTTCAAGGTTTCACACTAGGGGTCATTTTATCATTTGTATATAAACCCCTAACCTTCTGTTAGTTGACATTGACCTCTCTTGTTCTTACGTATTTATTTTGTCTCCATAATTTGTTTTCCTAATAATTTAGCATTATATTCACTTATCATTTCCTTAATTTCTCCATTTTTATCTTGATTTAGATTTTTTTAATTTAATTTAATCTATTTTACTATCAGTTAAATTTATTATATTTTAATAGCCTAAAATAATTATAACCGGAAGTTTACACTAATATTCTTATAAATACAAAATGATAGGGTTTTGTCATCTACTAATCTTGACAAAGCTATGATGATTTTAGAAATATTTATACCATAATATAATTAATTAATATGACTCAAAGTTTTCTAATGCAATTTAATAAATTTTATTGAGTAAACTAAGGTATACATATCCATTATGGATTTAATTAACAATTGACTTAATTCATTTTCATCTTTTCTTCACATTTATTACAACAATTCCCTAAACATCCTAGAGATTTATCCCTTGACCCAGAATCGAGTAATTCACGCTTATTTAGGGTAACATCCTCATCACTAGAATAGGATACTAGTTCCTAAACTAGGGAACTAGCTATCTAGTCTAGAACATGACACAAGTCCTGAAACCAAAGAATTAGTCATTAAGCTTGGAACAAGATAACAATCTCATATTAGATAATAATACAATTGAATAATAAAGAATCTAAATTTGATGTTTTAATAATTTTAAATAGAACATAATTAATAAGGTGCTGAGTATTTATCTAAGTTTGAGCTTTATGCGTGAGATACAAAAATTAGGAAAACTCAAGCTTCTTTTATAATATTTGCCTTTCTTTTATCTTAAGTCATTTTTTCCCCATCATTTAAAGAAAACACATTTTCTTTAAATTATTTATTATGCTAAGAACCTTCCATGTATCATATCAAGGTATTAGCTTTTTTTTTATGTAAACAAATCAATACACAAATAATTTTTTTTCCAATACAATTCCTTTACCTTTTGGTTGAAATACTAAAAAGAGAAGGATATGTTTTCTTCTTAAAATTCTTAAAATCAAGTTATCAATTAATTATCCCATGATTAATTCATTATAATTCTAACCTTTTCAATTATCAATTTATTTGAACACACTTATACCTGTAATTTTCTTTATTTGGTCGAATGCTTCCATTTAGGTGGGGGTATGTTTTCTTTCAAATTTCTCTTAGTTAATTCTTCACTCATTCATCAAAGTTCAATCAAACACAGCTTAACAAAATCCAATGTTAACAATTCTCCCCCTTTTGTTTTTTGCTGAAACCCTATATGATGCGAACATCTTGAACATACGGTTAAATAACCCACATGCAAATATACTAATTCCCTAAAAGCCAAGTAAATTAGGTTTGATAGGAGTATAATACAAAGATAACTTGTACCTAGGAACCAATACTATTGAAAACAAAAACCCCCCACCCAATGAATATTGATTTACAAACGAGAAGTATAAGGATGATGTTACGAAGTTAGTTGTTTTTTGCTAAGTCATTTTTTTATTCTTTAGAACCAAGGAAGGGAGAGTATCTCACGAACACACACCAAGTATGACAAATAAGAAGTTTTATTAATCTGAATTATCTAACTTATATGTCTGGTTATGCCTTTATTTATACCGACTCTAGACTGAAACAAACTCTAATGGACCCTTTATATGGACTTATATGATGTTCACTTATAATTTAACATAAATAATATAAATAAACCCTAAACTAAAAATAACAATAATAAATCTAAATTTAATAACTTAAATATAATAGGATCATATTTGTTGTCCTTTTTAGTTGTCCTGTTTGCAAAGTATTCTTAGCTGACATGGAAACTCATCTAATGATTGATTCCTATTATAATAAGGATATAATAATTCTTTTCATATATCATAAGGATTCCAAATTAATATGAAATCTATACCACACATGGAAACTATATTGTTGCCGAAACTATATTGTTGCCTATTAAATATCCTTGTAAGATTAGAAAATTCTCAAAACCAGCTGCTACATCCTTGTAATAAGAGAATCCTAGCCAAATATGAAGCTCACAAGTTAAAAAAAAGTAAATAACAAAATTCATATAGTCTTTGTTGACTAGTATTGAGATGCTTTTTTGAATTCTGATTAACTTGAAATCTTAACCCAAGGTATGACAACATGTTAGAAGGCTACATGTAAAATTATAGCCTGATACAATGTTAGATTGAGAATTATAATTATTGCCGTGAAATTGAATAGTTGCATATTTTATGTCAAAATTCAAATCTAATTATTTTTTCATTGCCTGGATTGTATCATTCCCTCTCTCGTTAAGATAAATCATTCTTGAATCATTAACAGGGATAAATGATAAAGTCTTAGCCTTTTTCTGAAGCCTTTGGAGTTCTTTTCTTGCCAACAATCATCACCAACAACTTTGGATGAATGTAGTAACCCGTCTCTTTCATTTATCATCATTGCAACATTTTTGCTCCTCTTTTTCTAAAGCTTGCTGGGCATGGACTAATACCATTAACACATCAAGTTGTTGCTGCATCTTCTCTAAAATATAGGATAGACTTTTGGTTTTTTTTAGAACACTAATATTTTTATGTCTCTCCTTTTGATACCATCTCTCTTTTTGAATCCTCCTTTTCTTTTGCCATAATTCCTCATCATAATACATGAAATCCTGATTGTAATACTCCTTTTTTATATTTTTATATCAGAACCTAAAACAAAAGCTAATGATAGTAAAGAAAGTAAGAAGATAGCAAGGACTGAAAATTGACCTAAAATTGTATAGATTTTCAATTGATGAACGTAAAAACCTTTTTAAAGTTTAGACCCAAATCTGGACCTAAACCAAACAAATTCCAAATGGTTTGAAATTTGATATTTAGGTCAAATTCACCCCAAAAACCCAGAATATCAAGTTTGATTTAATTCTGAATTGATTTAATATATGGATGCGAAACTGACACAAATCAACCCCTTTAAAACCTGAATTTAAAACCTAACCAAACGATGTCCAAATGAGTTGAAAATTGATATATTATGTGATTTCACCCTATAAGAATATCAATTATAACATAATTATAATATGGTTTGATAAGTGGACGTAACAAAAGCGAAACAAACCCTTTTGTCCTATATAACATTTTTTTTTTACTCTAAAAAGAAATGCTGGACATAAAGAATAATATGACACCTTAGTTTTTTAATCTCAAAAGACTCAATTCAATGCAACTAATCAAGAATAACTTAGGAAGAAGATAATATGACCGAAACTAAATTTGAAACAAGATTAGATCCGAAACAAAGACAACACAAAGAAAAATTGACGTGGAGGATAAAAACAAAGATACAAGAAATGAAAGGATATAACCTGATTAATAAAGTTAAGCTCTAATACCAAATGATGTGAATCTCTTGAATGCGCAGTCAAGTAACCCACATGCAAAGACAATAATACCCAGAAAGCCAAGTAAATCAGATTTGATAGGAGAGTGATACAAATATAACTTATACCTAGGCACTAGTATTATTAAAAACAAAAACACCCACCTAACATATATTGATTCGCAACAAGTATAAGGATGATGCCATGAAGTTCACGTAAAATTTTAGACTGATCTAATGATCAGATTAATAATTGTGATTGTTGCTGTGAAACTTGACAGTTGCATATTTTACATCAGAATCCAAATCTGATTGTTTTTTCGTTGCCCAAATTGTATCACTATAAAAAGGGAAAGATAATTTTTCTTCAATTTTTTCCTAAATTGAAACCTTACCCATTACTTATTCATCCAATTAACCACTAATTTCTCATCAAATCAATAATCATCCCATCACAACAACACAATGTTTTTCTAATTATACTTTAGGTCTTAAACTTTTCACAATCATAAAAACACAATAAAAATTTAGTTTGAGAGGGTATATTACCTTAAAAAAAAGATGAAAATGAAAGATTAGAGCTTGGATGACACCCACAAAATCACTTCTCTTTCTCCTTTTTTTCTTTTTTGAAATTGTATCCCCTAATAAGAAAAACTTGATTTTTCTTTCATTTTTCCTGCCTTAACCTCTCCTAATCCTGCTTTAACCTCATAATCTACCTCTTTTTGTGATTTTACGGTGGATTTTTTTAAGTTTCCACTTAAAATTTCCTCTTCTTTCTCTCTTCTCTTGAGATTGGCCAAAAGTGTTAAAAAAATAAACACTATTTATGTATTTATAGGTCCCTTAAATTTGTTGTTACCATCCTGTCCTTTAGTTCTTTATTTGGATAAGTTTTCTTTTTACCCAGGTTTATTTCCATGGCTTACTCGTGAACTTTACCATTTCCAAATATTCTTATATCAAAAATATTATTTTCCTAATTTATTTCACATTATCACTCACATGTATATTTTATTTTAATTTAACCCTATTTAATTTCCCATGTTAAATCTCCAGTTGATGCCAAAATCCTACTACGGTTTACACAAATGGTTCCAAGAATATTTATAGCCCTCAAACTATTTTATTTTGTTAAAGGGGTGGAGAGTCATATCCTTTTGAAAACATAGGTGAGAAGAAAACATCTCTTACATATTAATATTGATGGAAATGACCCTTACATTAACATTAATATTGATGAAAATATGATGGATTCGTAGTAGATTTTGGCACCATTTGGGAACGCGGTGTCCCCAAAAAATCATTTTTGCCTTTTTTTTGTATTTTAGATCGTTTTGATGCTCTTATTTCTAAAATAATTTTTTTAAAAAATATAAAAACATCATTTTGATGAATTTTAATATAAAAAACATTTTGAAAAATAATAGCAACCATACTCCCAAACAAACCCAAAGTATATTGAACACAACATTAATGTTAATGTGAATAACTGTTAATCAACATTAATGATGATTAGAACAAGACAAGCTTTTGGAAGACTTCTACGTGATGAGGAGTGTAGAGAGATAACTATTCTAAATTCTTGTTATTTTATATTAAGGACTATAATATAGCCTTGTGACCTGGGATGAGGCTTATAAAGATTTTCAATTCCGGGTATATTTAGACCTGGAATGATATTAAAGTCGAAGTTTTTAGGTCGGATATTTTGCCGCACCTATACACACTCAAGCTTAGCATGTGGATGAAATCAAGGATATTAGGTCAGGTATCTTGTTAGACCCACATATACTTGGGTTTAACACAGCTGAACTAAAAGTTGTTAGGTTTGATGTTTTACCAAGTTTGCAAGTACTTAGGCTCAGTGTGTAACTAAGCTAAAAAATATTGGGTTTGACATCTTGTCAGACCCTAATACTTGAGCTTAACGCGTATCTAAATCTAAGGGTATTGTGTTTGATGTCTTACCAAACCCTTATACATTTGAGCTTAGCACGCAGATAAGTATAAAAAAATTGGGTGTGATATCTCGCCGGACCTATATATATATAAACTCAGCACGCAGTTGAAATATTAAGTTTATCTTATTAGATCATGTTCATTTAAGCTCAAAATGTAACTTAATCCAATAAACATTAGATTTGAAAGCAAATTATACTCATGTTATCCATACTTGACATTCTATAAAGCTAAGTATGATGGGCTAGAATCCTGTTTCAGCTCCTTTTCATGATGTTCTTTTGAAACAAATGACTAGTTAAAGGGTTATTTTTTCTTCACCCACTACAATTGTGAGGGCTTCTTTCACTCTGCCCAGAGGTGGCTTTTTTACAATCCTTTCGACTTCAAAAATCTTCTTCCACTGTATTGTGAGTGCATCTGTCTAAGTTGGTGGCTCCCACTTGAAATGCATCCATCAAGTGAACGGCTGCTCTTACCATCAAAAGTGCTCTTACCTCTGATGTCTACGGACCCCACACCAACGAAATCCTTCTGGGCAAGGCCTTGAAGGCTGGAGGATTACGACAGAGAGTTGAATTGGCCACCAAATTTGGCCTCAGCTTTAACGATGGCACTTTTGAGGTTCGAGGGGATCCTGCTTATGTGAGAGCTGCTTGCGAGGCCAGCTTGAAACGCCTTCAACTTGAGTCCATTGATCTTTATTACCAACATCGCATTGATACCAGCGTTCCTATTGAAGCTACGGTATTTCTCTTTAATTGTTTTTGTTTCTGAATATTGTTCTGATTAATCTTGATCGTTCGATGGCTATGTTGATAGTTAGAGAATTTTCTTTTACTTGATGCTATATTTTCCAGAATCTGTTACCGGAATATCCAAAAATCCTAAAACTTCAGCATAAACCCACTAAAATTATAGATTAGACACGGAAGATACCGTCATGCTCATTATGTGCATTGACATCTTGCAATGGTCTCTTTCGTAGCTGGATTCTGACAATGGTACTATTGGGTACTGTCCCTGCATTCTAGCTGAAAAATGTCTCGCAGTTGTGCACTTATAGTTCTTTTCTTTGCTAGATGGGGGAACTCAAGAAACTAGTTGAAGAAGGTAAAATAAAGTATATAGGTCTGTCTGAGGCCTCTGCTTCAACAATCAGAAGAGCTCACGCTGTTCATCCGATAACAGCCGTGCAGTTGGAGTGGTCACTGTGGTCAAGAGATGTGGAGGAAGAGATTGTTCCTACCTGCAGGTGAGGCATTGATGAGAAAAACTAATTTCCTTCGGAAATCAAAATAACCGAAAACTTAGGCTGTTTATGGGATGCCTTCGATATCCAGATTGTGATCTTATCATTTCAATGGTTCAGAGAACTTGGCGTTGGGATTGTTGCTTACAGTCCTCCAGGACGGGGATTCTTTTCCTCTGGGCCTAAGTTGGTTGAGAGCCTTACAGATGGTGATTTCAGAAAGGTTTGTTCTTTTCTTTTTGAATATAGAGTTTGTGATCTGTACAATACATGCCCAGTAAATAACCAATTGTACAAGCATGATCTTCTGCAGTTTGGAAAGGAAGGAATGTCACAAATCACATTTCCTCCTTTGACAATTATAATATGCGTTACGGAATAATATGAAACTGTTCTTCAAAACTCACCTCATAACTTAAGCTATCAAGTAACGAGTTTTTGACTATATATTGGTTAGCTTAGATGCCTCAAAACAGTCTCTTCCATCTTATGGAGTGGTTTGATGATCTAAACTCCATAGAAGAAACTTGCACAAAGTAAAAGTTTAGCTTTGAGATCATTATATTTTACCTAGCAGTTCTTTCACATTTGCATTATTCCTACAAATATGCTATACAGTTGGATTGCTTAAAGATTCAATCAAATAATAAACAGATTTACAGGATCTCCTTGTATTAGACAGGTGGCTTTAGTTTGTCCTATGTCCAAACAAAGAATTCTGCATGCTTAATGTTTTGCTTACATCTCTCTCTAATATTCAATCCTCATTACTTTTGAATTCGTAAAATCTGCTCCCTCGCCTTGTACATGGAAATTTGGCATGCTTGCACCCCTAAAAAAACTGCGTTGTATACAATATCATGATGGTTTGCTTTTAGTACTAGGAAGTTTTGTTATGGCAAGAAGGACATGTTGCATAAACTATAATCTATGATGCTTTCTTCTTGATGAGTTGCGTCAGGCTTAGCTGCTGGTATTAACTAGTGTTTCAATTGTCTCAGGGTTTGCCTAGGTTCCGACCCGAAAACCTTGATCATAATACACAACTATTTGAGCGGGTTAATGAAATCGCGGCAAGGAAACAGTGCACTTCATCTCAGCTGGCGTTGGCCTGGGTACACCACCAGGGTGATGATGTATGTCCTATTCCTGGAACCACCAAGATCGAAAACTTCAACCAGAATATTGGAGCTCTGTCTGTCAAACTAACGCCAGAAGAAATGGCTGAACTCGAATCAATAGCTTCTTCAGATGCTGTAAGGGGAGATCGGTATGGCGATGGCCTGTCTACATTCAAGCATTCAGATACTACACCTCATACATCATGGAAAGCTGTGTAGAAGGCATGCTGCCATGCCATGCTGTCTTGCTTCTACTCGTGGATTTCAGCTCCCTTTGAAGTCTTAGAAAATTGTGAGAGTTTGTACACTATCTGAACTTCTGAAGATAATAAATGTTTTCGTAATCTAAAATTATTGCAACTTTCTTTTAGCTTTGCTATGAAAAGATGGTGTTCCTTAGTTTGTCCTCAGAGAAATTTCAAACTGTCGAGAGTGATCAGAACCTCTGTGTTATACCTGTCATACTCGATTTAAGGACTTCCCTAGAAAATAGTTGTTCAATTATTTTTATTAAAACCGTATCATTTGTTTATTTTTTTATTGAATCAGCAGGCTAGTTTTGAATTAGATTGAGCGAGATTAAGTGGATCATTAAAAATCCAGTCGGATTTAACAACTATATTTTATGCTAAAAACTTTGCTCCGGTACTTAAACTCGAAATTCCAAGTTTTCCATGCAAATCTTCCAATCCATACTTTGATTTAACATCTATGCTTCATGCATAGTGGAAACAAGTCGCGGAGTTTGTGATCATGCCCTAATTGAATGTATATAATATAGTCTAGCACTTGCATGTCAATGGCTGTTTGCGTTGAGATTTCAATGTGTATCCAAAAGGGAGTCATGTCAATACCTTTGACTTGTTAGTTTAATATATCAGTTATATAATATTATTATTATTATATTTGTGTAAATATATATTTGTTATTAATAAAAATTTAATTTATTTTTAAAATTTATATCGTATTAGATTAATAAATTTAATATTTAATTTATAAAACTAGAGAAAAGATAATATTTATGGGAAAACAATATTTTGCTAATAAAATTATAAAGTTGTTACAATTATGAGATTATTATTGCATCTAAGTATCGTCTTTAAAATATTTATGGTCAATAATCTCTTAAATATTGAATATTTATTAGACTCGTAAAGATTGGTATATATTATGTTTTTTTTTTTTTTTGTGAAAGGAAGTAGTTATTCTCATAAATTGATGTATAAGGAATACATAGAACTAATATATAGGTACTTATTACAAACAGTTCAAACCGATCATTTTTTATTCGGTTTTTTAGGACAAAAACTAGTTCAAACCGGTTTGACTTGATTTTTCCAGTTTGGCTCGGTTTGGCTCATTTTTTTTCTATTTTGCTTGGTTTTTCAGTTTGGCTTGGTTTTGACTCGATTTTTTTCCAGGTTTTTTTTTTATTTGGGTTCAGTTCGGTTTGGTTCGGTATTTTTGGTTTTAAACTTATAAAATCGAAACTGAACTGGTTGATTTTTTCAAGATTTTAGTCGGTTTAATTGGTTTTTTCACGGTTTGGTTTTTTTTGTTATTTTGTTATTTTTTTAGTTTAATCAGTTTTCTCGATTTTTTTGCTCACCCCAATAGCAAACATTGAGTATAACATGAACTATATCAAAGTATTTGAGTGATAAAGAGAGAATTCATCATCCTAGGAGAGTTAGAGAAAATGTTTTATCTGTTATCAAATAGTATTGACTGAGAAATCATCGGTTAAGGTGGAATGAGATTTGAAAAGAGTTAGAAATTAAGTACATAACGGGTCACACATATTAAGAACAATTAGTTAGAAATTAAACCGGGATAATTAATCAAATGTGACTTGATTGAAAATAATTTTAGAAATTAAGCATTGGAATGTATTTATTTTAGGAATTATAATTCTAGTCCTATAATAATCAAATAGGGACTTGATTGATTAAGTTTTTAAAATTATCCTTAAATAATAAGAGACAAATTGATACTTACCAATTTATAGGGTTTTTCATATTTTTTATAAATAATATATGGTGCCTCTTATTGTTTTAAGAAGTGGTTGTCTATTAGACAGAAAAACTATGTAAGTTACAGAATAGAGAGCTAGCATTCCAAACATAACAATTTCTCTCTCTCCTAAATAGAAATTTAAAAGATTTTTTACTAGTAATTCGTGTAAATTATTATTTGAGACTAAATAATTGAATGACTTGTGATTTGTGATAATTTTTTCTAAAAAATTATTGAAAGTTGAAGAAGATCAAATATCCAGATAATAAATTCTTAAACAACTTTAAATCTATCTAAATTAAATAAAACTTTTAAATAATTTTATTTTATTATTTCTACTACGTGTATAATATTCAAGAAACCAACATTACTTTCGCATGTAAAGCTAGATTTATATATTAGTGGTACATGTGGTTTGTATAGATCACCTTCCCTATTAGTTTTTGTATAAATGAATGCAAGTTTTGACACATGTCTTTTAACTTCCAACGTGATATCCATATCACATAAGGATAAAAACCTCATCTTGTATTTTCAACCAAGAAAAAATGTTTTTAGGAAAAAGTAATTATCTTTGATATTACAAGGATTGGTTTAAATTTTGATTAAATTTATAAATGTGCCAATACTTAATATCTTTTTTTTTAATATCAATAAAAAATATATAATTATTTATAGGTTTACCATTATGATTTATTTAATGACTAAAGAGCCATCGAAACTCAAAAATAATAAAAATGCCACCAAGTAACTATTAGGAATTTTTTTAACAAATAAATGGTTATTGATGAACTCAAATTTAGCAAAATTAATTGATTTAGATATGAATTTCATTCATAAGAGAGAGTGGGGGTGATTTGGTCTAAGAGAAAAGATAACATTACTATTCATATGTCGTTTGGTTAGTTTTCATTTTAATATAAAGTTTCATTTCAATATATATAAAGACAATATGGTCATTTCATCAAATTTCCTCCACCACGTAATTGCAATTCGTGCCAAACATTAGGATGCCAAGTGTGATTTTTCATTTATAATTTAATTATTTTTTTCACTTTATCTATATTCTTTTAAAAATTATGATTTATATCTAGAATTAATAATTTTTAAAGTTGTACAATAATTTACATATTTGTTAAATTTTTTTTAACAAAATAGTTTAAATTATTTACAAGATTGTTATTATATTCTAATTAATAACTAAAGAGCCCTCAAGTATTAAAATATTAAATGAAAAATTACCCTTAGCATCCTATAGTTTGATCAAAATTCCACTTGCTTACCAAAATTTGAAAAATTACAATTTCCATCACATGTTAAAGAAAAATTCTAAATTCAACAGAAATACAAAAATACCCCCATATATATTATATTAAAAATCAACCTAAATGATAGATAACTTCTTCTTTCTCATCAATAAACTAAAAAAATTCTCATTAAAAAATCGATTTCTCTTTCCTTCTAAACCCAAATCAAACAAAAAAAAATAGTGATTGTAATCGATTTCTCTCATATGATTTCGTGGTTTACCATGGTTATCTCTTTTTGTTGCTAGATTCTCATATGCATTTCATCTAGATCTATTATGGCAAAACCTATTTTTGGAGAATGAGAGGCTGAGTTTTTGTTAAATTAGGGTTCTTTAGTCTTTGGATTCTTCTTAGAAGCTAGATTTAATTTACTAAGTAAAAACATAAAAGAAGATAAAGAACAAAATTATTTCCTTTATGGGGTTGGATTCATTTTCAGTCAAATCAAGTTTTGGGTTTTGGTTATCAGGTTGAACAAAAAAAAAAACTCCTTTTAAAGGAACTTGAAAATTCTAACTCACTTTAATGAAATCAGTACTAAAATGGGGTCTTGGAAATGACAAAAGTCTAGTGAAATGGGAGGCTAGTTATGTAATATAAAAGATACATATCATTTTAAACATCATATTTAAGGTAAGTTAAATTTTTGTTTATTTTTAATGATAAAATGTGTTTAATATTCTTACATACTAAAGTTTGCCTATTCTAAATACACAAATTTAAAAAATTAAAAAACTAAACATGATATTTTTTTATATTCATAGATTTTTATGTTTTTTTAGCTTTTTATATGGAAACACTTTCAAAAAATTCATCATGAAAAAAATTAAACATAATGAAAATCAAGCATGCACATACAAATTTCACAACAAAAAAGAATGACAACACATAATAAAATTCATAATTTAAAAATAACATCACTAAAAATCATAATTTAATAAACAGATTAGTGTACATTAAAACTTACAAAAAAATCAAACTTATATTAAAATCCATATCAAGACCAAACTATTATGCATCAAATAAAGCTTTTGCAATCCAATCCTTCCAACCTCATTGCGAGGTATTAATTTTCAATCTTATTTCACCATCAAAATAAATTCCATGATGGCATCATACCATTAGGGTTGTCATGCAAGAGGTATAAACCCACACGACTTTAAATATTATTTATTATTTTTTAAACTTGCAAACCCAAAAACAATATGCAAAAAAGTTGAAAATTATGAAATAGGTGTTCATTGGTCTAATCGTGTTGAAAACATGTTTTTTGTGAGTTTTGTATTTTTTTTTTTGGAAAATGATGAAAAAGAGGGTTCAAAAACTGGGTGATGACAATTGATTTGAAAGAGAGAGAGAAAAACCATTTTAGGCTAGTTTTTGATTAATAGAAAAAGCAATGGATTCCATAGTGGAGCTTAGCCTAATGAATTACATCTGAGCTCTAAGAAAGATAATAATTTTTTGTGTAATCTAATAATATAGTATATTACATATTAAAGACTTGTATAAATATATTTAGAAAAGTTTTAGCATTCTTGTGGTGTAATCTTTACATCAACTATTATACGTTGCCCTACATATATAAATAAAAAAGGTTGGCTAATTAATATGTTAAACCTCCTATTATTCTTAAGTTGATATTAGAGTCATGACACTTTAAAACTTTCTTTCCTTCGCTTTAATGGACTCTTCATCTTAACCTATGGTGTAAAATTTTTCTTCTCCCTCTACTTAGAAAGCTTTTCCTATTGCTGTTGTGAATCGTTAGTTTTTTTTTTCTCCCTCTACTTTGGAATCTTCTTATGTTGTTGTTGTCGTCGTTCAACCTTTCCTTTTTGCTACTATCATGAATGTTACCACTATAAAGCTTTCAATTGCAAGCGTTATTTCCCTTTCACTATAAAAAATTTACCAAATACAAATGGCAATACCAACATAATATTTTTATCAGTAAATTGCATTGAATTCTACCAAAAGCATATTCCCTCATTATAACCATCATAAAACACCGACATAAATATTTCTTTGATATATACTGAGGGAATTACAATAAAAAAAAAGAATTTTAAAAAATACGATGATGCATTATTTATATCAACAATATTAATACCATTAGTAAAATTTGTTCGTATACATGTTGGAAAAATGTTCCTTGAAGCTCTGGAATTGCTCCCTTCTCCCTGACACTGTTTATTATGTTAATTACATATAAAATTACCAACAGATTAATTCTGTTGGTATTTTACATAGAGTTCAATAATTGTTTATTTTTTAATTGTATTATTAATTATTTTTCTTTATAGACAAGATCACAGACGGATTGAAAAGTCATCAGTGATATTTGGAGGGATTTAAAAAATTTTCATCAAATTAAAATTTTGAATTAAACATTACAGATAGAATCATCGATGGATTGAAAGGTCGTTAGTGACATTTAAAGGGTTTTTTTTTAAATTATTAAATTGAAAATGTGAATTAAAAATTACAAAAAAATCATCAATGGATTGAAAAGTTATCGGTGATTGTTTTAGGGTTTTTGAAAATTTTTGATTAAATTGAAGATTTAAATTAAACAACCCACACGTAAAGACACCAATTCCTAGAAATCCAAGTAAATTAGGTTTGATAGGAGTATGACACAAAGATAACTTGTATCTAGGAACCAACACTATTGGAAATGGAAGCCCCTCACCCAATGAATATTGATTCACAAACGAGAAGTATAAGGATGATACCATGAAATCAGTTGTTTTTTGATAAATTATTTTTTAAGGATGATGTCATGAAATCAATTGTTTTTTGATAAATTATTTTTTTGTTCTTTAGAGAACCAAGGAAATGAGAGTATCTGACCAACACACACAAAGTGTGGCAAATAAGAAGTTTTATTAATATGAATTATCTAACTTACATGTCTGGTTATGACTTTATTTGTACTGACTCCAAACTGAAACAAACTCTAATGGATCTTTTATGTGGATTTATATGATGTACACTTATAATTTAACCCAAATAATATAAATAAATTCTAAACTAAGAAGAAAATAAAAATAACAGGAATAAATATAAATTTAATAACTTAAATATAATGGGATCAGATTTATTACCCTCTTTAGTTTCCTATTTGTAAATTATTCTTAGCTGATATGGAAACTTATCTAATGATAAATTCCTATTATAATAATAATAGAATAATTGTTTCCATATATTATAAGGATTTTCAATTAATATGGAGTCTATACCAGACATGGAAACTGTGCTATTGTCCATTAAATATCCTTGTAAGATTAAAAAATTCTCAAATCCAGCTGCCATATTCTTGTAGTAAAATAATCCTAGCCAAATATGAAGTTTACAAGTCAAAAGAAAATAAATAATAAAATTCATATATCCTCTGTTGATCAGTATTGTGATACCTTTCTGAATTCTGATTAACTTGAAATTTTAACCCAAGGTATAACAACATGTTAGAAAACTACGTGTAAAATTGCAAACTGATCCAATGATCAGATTGAGAATTATAACTGTTGTCGTGAAATTGAATAGTTTTGTATTTTACATCAGAATCTGAATATGATTATTTTTTCATTGCTCGGATCGTATCATTCCCTCTCTCTTTAAGATGAATCATCCTTAAATCATTAACAAGCATAAAGTATAAAGTTTTAGCTTTTTTTTTTTCTAAAGCCTTTGGAGTTCCTTTCTTGCTAACAATCGTCGCTAACAACTTTGGATGAATGCATTAACCCTTCTCTTTCATCTATCATCATTGCAGCATTTTTGCTTTTTTTGTTTTAATCTTGCGGGGCATCGACTAATATGTTAACACATCAAGTTATTGCTGCATCTTCTCTAAAATACAAGATAGACTTTTGGTTTCTTTTTTTAGGACATTAATCTTTTTATTTCTCTTCTTTTGATACCACCTCTCTTTTTGAATCCTTCTTTTCTTTTTCCATAATTCCTTATCACAATACATGAAATCTTGATTGTAATACTCTTTTTGCATTTTTTTATATCAGAACCTATAACAAAAGCTAATGACAGTAAAGAAAGTAAGAAGACACTAAGGACTAAAAACTGACCTAAAATTACATAGATTTACAATTGATGAATGTAACAAACCCTTTTAGAGTTTAGACCCAAATCTAGACCTAAACCAAACAAATTCCAAATGGTTTGAAATTTGATATTTAAATCGAATTCACCCCAAAAACCCAGAATATCAAGTTTTATATTGTGTGATTTCACCCTACAAGAATATTAATTTTGACATAATTATAATATGGTGTTGATAAGTATGAGCAACAAAAGCGAAACAAACCCTTTGTCCTATATTACATTTTTTTTTATTTTTTATTCATTTAAAAAGAAATTTTGGATAGAAAGAATAATATGACACCTTATTTTTTTAATCTCAAAAGAATCAATTTAATGCAAGTAATCAAGAATAACGTAGGAAGAAGACAATATGACCGAAACTTAATTTGAAACAAGATCAAACCCAAAACAAAGATAACACAAAGAAAAATTGACATGGAAGATAAAAACAAAAATACAAGAAATGAAAGGATATAACCTGACTAATGAAGTTAAGCTTTAATACCAAATGATGCGAACCTCTTGAACATGCAGTCAAGTAACCCATATGCAAAGATAGCAATACCCGGAAAACCAAGTAAATCAGGTTTAATAGCAGTGTGATATAAATATAACTTATACCTAGGCACTAGTATTACTAAAAATAGCAACCCTACCTACTATATTGATTTACAAATAACAAGTATAAGGATGATGTCATGAAGTCTTCGTAAAATTTTAGACTGATCCAATGATCAGATTGAGAATTATAATTCTTACCATGAAATTGGACAGTTGTGTATTTTACATCAGAATCCAAATTTGATTGTTTTTTTGTTGTGTGAATCGTATCACTATAAATAGGGAAAGATAGTTTTTCTTTTATTTTTTCTTAAATTAAAACATTAACCATTACTTATTCATCCAATTAACCACTAATTTCTCATTAAATCAATAATCATCTCATCACAACAACACAATATTTTTCTAATTATATTAAAAGTTTTAAAATTTTCACAATCACAAAGACACAATAAAAACTTAGTTTGAAAGGGTATATTACCTTAAAAAAAAAGATGAAAATAAAATATCAGAGCTTGGATGACACCCACAAAATCACTTCCCTTTCTCCTTTTTTTCTTCTTTGAAATTGTATCCTTTAATAAGAAAAACTTGATTTTTCTTTTATTTTTCCTTCTTTAATCACTCCTAATCCTGCTTTAACCTCTTAATCTACCTCTTTTTTGTGATTTTATGGTGGATTTTTTCAAGTTTTCTCTCAAACTTTCCTCTCCTTTCTCTCTTCTCTCGGGATCGGCCAAAAGTGTTAAAAAATGAACACTATTCATGTATTTATAGGTCCCTTAACTTTATTGTTACCCTCCTATCCTTTAGTTATTTATTTGGATAAGTTTTCTTTTTACCCGGGTTTATTTCCACAGCCTACATGTGAACTTTACCGTTTCCAAATATTCTTATATCAAAAATATTATTTTTCTAATTTATTTCACATTATTACACACATGTATATTTTATTTTAATTTAACCCTATTTAATTTCCCATGTTAAATCTCCTATTGATGCCAAAATGCTACTAGGGTTTACACATATGGTTCCAAAAATATTTATAGCCCTTGAACTATTTTATTTTGTTAAAGGGGTGGAGAATCATTTCCTTTGAAAACATAGGTGAGAAGAAAACATCTCTTACACATTAATATTGATGGAAATAACCCTTACAATAATATTAATGTTGATGGAAATATGTTAGATTCATAGTAGATTTTAGCACCATTTGAGAACGCAGTGTCCTCAAAAAATCATTTTTTGGCTTTTTTTTTTTGTGTTTCAGCTCGTTTTGTTGCGCTGATTTTAAAAATAATTTTTTAAAAATAAAAAAATTATTTTGATGTATTTCAGCATGAAAAATATTTTGAAAAGAAACTGCAACCGCAACCGCAACCACACTCCTAAATAAGCCCAAAGTATATTGCAAGCATCATTAATGTTGATGTGAATAACCATTAATCAACATTAAAGATGATTGGAACAAGACAAACTTTTGGAAGACTTTTACATGCTTAGAAGTATAGAGAAATAACTATAATAAATTCTTGTTATTTATGTGCCTTGTGACTTTGGATGAGGCTTATAAAGACTTCTAATTGCGGGTATATTTAGACTTGGAATGATATTAAACTCAAAGTTGTTAGGTAGGATATTTTGCCAAACCTATAGACACTTAAGCTTAGCATGTGGATGAAATTAAAGATGTTGGGTCAGGTATCTTGTCAAATCTATATATACTTGGGCTTAACACATAGTTGAATCAAAAGTTGTTGGATTTGATGTTTTGTCAAGCCTGTAGATACTTAGACTTAACGTGTAATTAAGCTAAAAAATATTAGGTTTGATATCTTGCTAAACCTCAAGTATTTGAATTTAACGCGTAGCTAAATCTAAAGATGTTAGGTCTTGCGACTTGCTAGATCCACATACATTTAATATGAGCATGCAACTAAGCATAAGAAGGTTGGGTATGACATCTTGTCAGACCCATATATATATATATATGGATTCAAAACTTAAAAATATTAATTCTAATATCTTATTAGATTTATTAGATCCATGTACATTTATGTTTAACACATAATTAAATTCAATAAACGTTGGATTTGGAAGCAAATCATACTCATGTTATCAATAATTGGCATTGTATAAAGCTCACGTATGATGGGTTAGAATCCTGTTTTTAGCTCCTTTTCATGGCGTTCATTCTAAACAAATGAATAGTTAAAGGGTTGTTTTTTCTCCACCCAATACAATTGTGAGGGCTTCTTTCACTCTGCCTAGAGGTGGTTGTTTTACCATCCTTTCAACTTAAAAAATCTTCTTCCACTATATTGTGAGTGCATCCGTCCAAGTTGGCGGCTCACACTTGAAATGCATCTATCAAGTGAACGGCTGCTCTTATCATGGATCGTCAGCTGAACCATCAATTTTAGTTTCTGCAATAATCCCAAGTTAAATTTGTTTATTGATAAAATAGATCATAATAGACGAATATTAAAAATATTATTTTAATATATTTTTAATATAAAAAACATTTAAAAAATAATAAATCAAATTGTCAAACAATCCTGTGCTATTTCCCGTACGTAGGTGCTTACGTTAGAAATTATTCTTCGATGACCATATGGTCTAGTCCGCGCGCCCGCACTCACTTCCTCTATTTGTGGCGGTTTCGTTTCAACTGCTTCGCCATTGTCTCAATAAACAAAAGAGTTCTTAAGAACAAGAGAGATGGCAACAGTGAAAAGGATCAAGCTGGGTTCACAGGGTCTTGAAGTATCAGCACAGGGACTTGGATGCATGGGCATGTCTGCCTTCTACGGCCCTCCAAAGCCTGAATCGGACATGATCGCCCTCATCCACCATGCTGTCAACACCGGGGTCACTCTACTTGACACCTCCGATGTCTATGGACCCCACACCAACGAAATCCTTCTGGGCAAGGCCTTGAAGGCAGGAATATTACGAGAGAGAGTTGAATTAGCCACCAAATTTGGCGTCAACTTTAAGGACGGCAATGCGGAGGTTCGAGGGGATCCTGCTTATGTGAGAGCTGCTTGCGAGGCCAGCTTGAAACGCCTTCAACTTGACTGTATTGATCTTTATTACCAACATCGCATTGATACCAGCGTTCCTATTGAAGCTACGGTATTTCTGTTTAATAGTTTTTATTTCTAAATATTGTTCTGATTAATCTTGATTGTTCGATGGCCATGATCATATTTAGAGAATTTGGCTTTTACTTGATACGTTTTCCAGAATCTGTAACAGGCATATCCAAAAATCCAAAAAATTCAGCATAAGCCCACTAAGATTATAGATTAGACATGGTACTGATGATACCGTCATGTTTAATATGTGAATTGACATCTTGCAGTGGTCTCTTTCGTAGTTGGATGCCGACATTGCTACTAGTGCTATTAGTGGGTACTGTCTCTGCATTCTAGCTGAAAAATGTCTTGCAGTTGTGCACTCATAATTCTTTTCTTGGCTAGATGGGGGAACTCAAGAAACTAGTTGAAGAAGGTAAAATAAAGTACATAGGTCTGTCTGAGGCCTCTGCTTCAACAATCAGAAGAGCTCACGCTGTTCATCCGATAACAGCCGTGCAATTGGAGTGGTCACTGTGGTCAAGAGCTGTGGAGGAAGAGATTGTTCCTACCTGCAGGTGAGGCATTGATGAGAAAAACTAATTTCCTTTGAAGATCAAAATAACCGAAACTTTAGGCTGTTTATGGGATGCCTTAGATATCCAGATTGTGATCTTATCATTCTAATGGTTCAGAGAACTTGGCATTGGGATTGTTGTGTACAGTCCTCTAGGACGGGGATTCTTTTCCACTGGGCCTAAGTTGGTTGAGAGCTTCTCTGAGGGTGATTACAGAAAGGCAGGTTCTCTTCTTTTTTAATATAGAGTTTGTGATCAATATAAGACATGCCCAGAACACAAGCATAATCTTTTACGGTTTGTAAAGGATGCCACAAATCACATCTCCTTCTTCACGAGTGACGCGTACTAGAGAATAATATAGTATTAGAGAATAATATAAAACTATTATTGAAACCTATCTAAGCCTTGAAAAATAGTCTCTTCTATCTTACAGAGTGGTTTGGTGGTTTAAACTCCATAGAAGGAACTTGTACAAAGTAAAAGTTTAGCTTTGAGATCATTATATTTTACCTAGCAGTTCTTTCACATTTGCATTATTCCTAAAAATATGCTATACATTTGGACTGCTTAAAGATTCAATAAAATAAAACACAGATTTACAGGATCTCCTTGTATTAGACATTTGGCTTTATTTGTCCCATGTCCAACCAAAAAATTCTGTTTTGCTTATATCTTTTGATTACTCCGTTATGCACTAAAAGAGGACAAGCAAGAGGAACACAAACTCATGGATAGCTGACATCCTTTCTCTGATAGTCAATCTTCAGTATTTTTGGCTTCCTAAAATCTGCTCACTCGCCTTGTAGCTTGGAAATTTGGCATGTTTGTACCCATAAAACCTGCGTAGTATACAATATGATGATAATTAGCATTTTGTGCTGGAAATATTTTGCTATGGCAAAGTTGGTCCTAATTTCAAACATTGAGCAAGGAGGACATGTTACAAGTACCTGTGGAATAATGCTATGCTTAAACCTCCCATCTATGATGCTTTCTTGTTGATGAGTTGTTTTTTCAATTGTTTCAGGACATGTCTAGGTTTCGACCTGAAAATCTGGACCATAATAGACATTTATTTGAGCGGGTTAATGAAATCGCAGCAAGGAAACAATGCACTCCATCGCAGCTGGCTTTGGCCTGGTTACACCATAGAAATACCGTAGCTTCAATAGGAACGCTGGTATCAATGCGATGTTGGTAATAAAGATCAATACAGTCAAGTTGAAGGGTGATGATGTATGTCCTATTCCTGGAACCACCAAGATCGAAAACTTCAACCAGAATGTTGGAGCTCTGTCTGTAAGACTAACACTAGAAGAAATGGCTGAACTCGAATCAATCGCTTCTTCAAATGCTGTAAGGGGAGATAGGTCTGACGATGGCTTCTCTACGTTCAAGGATTCAGATACTCCACCTCTTTCATCATGAAAAGCTGTATAGAAGGCATGCTGCCATGCCATGTTGTCTTGCTGCTAGCTACTCTTGGATTTCAGCTGCCTTTGAAGTTTTTGAAAATTGTATGTACCCTCTCTGAACTTCTGAAGAGAATAAATGGTCCTGTAATCTAATATTATAGTATATTATGTATTAAAGACTTGTGAATAAATGGTCCTGTAATCTAATATTTTCTTCTCCCTTTGTTGTCGTGAATCCTCAGTCATTTTCTTCTCCCTCTCCTTTGAAATCTTCTCCTGCTGCTACGGCCTTGCAACCTTTTCCTGCTACTGCTATCATGAATCTTGCCACCATGGAGTCTTCAATTGCAAGCATTATTTTCCTCTCACTATCAGAAAATTAACAAATACAAAAAATAATACCGATATCATGTTTTCATTTGTAAATTACCATGAATTCTACTAAAAAAAAAATTCCCTCATTGTATCCATTGATAAACATCAGTGAAAATATTTTTTTGATATATATTAAGAAAATTATAGTGGAAAAAAAAAGAATTAAAAAAAACTATAAAATACGATGACATATCATTTATACAGATAAAAATACCAACAATATTAATATCGTTGGTAAAATTTGTTTGTAAACTTGTCAGTAAAATGTTCTTGAGAGCTCGAAACTGTTCCTTTTTCCCGATACTATTCATTGAGTTAATTACATATGAAATTAAAATGTTCTTGAGAACTTGAAACTGTTTCTTTTTCCCGATACTATTCATTGAGTTAATTACATATGAAATGTTCCTTTTTTCCGATACTATTCATTGAGTTAATTACATATGAAATTATCGACTCGACAAATTAATTCCATCAATATTTTTTAGAGAACTCTAGAACTATTTACTTCTCAATTACATTGTTAATCGTTGTTCTTTACAAATATAATCACAAACAAATTGAAAAGTTATTGGTGATATTTGAGGTGAAAGGGTTCTAAAAAAATTTGATCAAATTGAAATTTTAAATTAAACATTACATATAGAATCACCAATGGATTAAAAAGTCATCTGTAATATTTAAGAGATTTCTAAATTATTTTATTAAAATAAAAATTTAAATTAAATATTACAAATAAAATCATCTAGGAATAATTAAAAATATTAATATTTAATTATTAGTTAGTAAAATTATAGGTAAAATACTCCAATAAAAAGACTAAAATCTCTCATTTCATAATAGACACACCTCTTATTCATCTTCATCTTCTCTCTTTTTTCATATGAGATCAATTTTATTGGATTTTAGTTGAATTTTATTTTCAAATATATTGTTGAATTTCAATTAAATTAATTTATTTGTTATTGGATTATGGGTTTTGAAATAGGTTTTCTAGGTTAGGTGGAATTTTTTTTAGTTGATTTATTTATTTATGTTATTTATTTGTTGCAAATTTGTTTAGTTGATTTTCTTCTCTCTTTTTTCCAAGCAACTTAGTTCTGAGTATTATGGAGTGTTGATTTATATTATTTTATATTATTTTAATTATTTTTCACTTTTATTAAATAGATTTTTTAAAATATTTTTAAATAATTATTAACAGTATTACCAATGAATTAAGTCCATTAGTATATTTTAGAGAGTTAAAAAAGAATTATTGCACATGTTATTATGCCACTATTTAATCATCGATGGAATTACATACAATATTTTTGTAGGTTATAAGGCAAAATTTCTAAAGGAAATACCAAACAAATGAGACAGGTAATTTTTTTCGGTATGTTTTTTTTGTCAGTAAATCCATCAATAATTTTATTACCAACAGACTCACCGACAAACAAAAAATTACCAATGAGAATTTTAAGGATGGAGCATTTCTATCGGTGAGCCCGTCGGTAAATTTATTGTCAATGAAAGGATAATATAAATAACGACGGAAAATTTCATCGGTTTTTCTAAGTATTCTGGTAGTGTCTCTAATACTCATCAAGTTATTTCTTTTAAGCTAACAAATATAAATTATTTTTATTAGCAAATGCAGATGAAGCCATATCTTATTGAATAAAGTGTTGATGGCTTTTTACTGTGTTCTCCTCCTTATGTGGTTGTTATTGATGGTTCTTCTTTTTAGATTAATAATTTTTTTTCTTTGTTGGAAACAACATTACCAATTTATTATCGGTACACTACTTCTCTTTCAATAGATGTACCATATCTTGTTATCGAGTTCCAAACCTCACACTGTGTTTGGTATACTTTTAAGTAAGCCCTTGCTTCTTCATTTAATTTTTGCATTATGCAACTTTATGGTTCTTTTCAAAATCTTCATCGAGGTGATGATTTAGTCACTGTATTTATGCAAAAAGCAAAGGCATGTTTGATGAATTAATCATTGCTTGTCGGATAATTTCGTTAGAGGATTTCAATTTGTATGTGTTTTGTTGTCTTTAGGGTGAGTTCAAGCACATGGTAACAAGCCTTGTAACTATTACAAAACCTCTTTTGTATGTTGATCTTTATAGTTATCTTTTCACTAATGAGTTCCTTCATAAGACCTCTCTTCACTCTATAGATGTTGTTGTAACTACTCCTTTATTGCCTATACCAGTTCAACCACTATTAGCTCATGTTGCTCAATGTCAGCCCTTTGGTTTGTAAAACAACAATTATAATTTTAGTTATGGAAGAGGGTGATCTCATGGAGGTAGTATAAAAATTATAACAACAATCATAATAACATTAATGCCAAGTTTAATTTTTAAAGTTTCCATGGATCTTCAAACAACAACTGGAGGCAGGGTAATTGATAACAAAACCAATGAAATAATGGCTCTTCATAGTGGTTTAATATCAGGTGCCAGCGATGTCAAACCTTCGATCATTCTGCCCCTTATTGTTCTTAACTTCAAAGCCATGGACAATAGTTTAATGCTAATCTTGCGCTAAAAAATGTTGCCTCAACAAATTGTGTGGATTGGTTTCTTAATACTAATGTAAATCAACACATCACACCTAATCTTACAAATCTGACGAGGTCCGAGCCATATCTCGGTAATGATCACTTGTATGTTACTGATGGTAAGGGCCTTTCCATATCTAATATTAGACATACTAAGTTATATACACCAAGATATACCTTTACTTTATCTAATATTCTTCATGTACCATATATTCAAAAACTATTGCTTTCTGTTAAAAAATGTTATCTTGATAATAACGTTTATTTTTAATTTCACCAGTTTTATATTAAGGATCTCTACGCCAAGGAATTGCTTTTTTCTAGTTAGAATAAACATGGTCTCTATGTTTTTTTCAAGTCTTCTACATTGTCAATTCCTCAAGTTTATTAGTCTCTTTGCGTATCTGCTTCTGTTGATCTATGGCATCGTTGACTATGTCATCCTACTTTCTATATTTTCAATTTTTAAGCATCAAAATATAAAATTTCTTGTATCTCTAAACATTTTCAATTTCGGTGTCAAGGTTGTCTATGAGAAAAGTCGTCATGTCTGTCATTGAGACCTACAAGCCATAAAACTTCTGCTCCACTTGACTTAATATTTAGTGATGTTTGGGGCTTTGCTCCTTTTTTTTCTTCTAATGATTTTTGTTATTTTTGTTAATGTGCATACAAAATATGTATGGTATTATTCTTTTGTTGTGAAATCTAATGTCTTTTATGTTTTTCATTAATTTCAAACTTTGGTTGAGCGCCAATTTTTTCTCAAAATTAAATTTGTTGAGACTGATTGGGGTGATGAATACTACAAGTTACATACTTTTTTTCAAACAATTGGTATTCATCATCATTTAATTTGACCTCATACTCATTAATAAAATGACATAGTTGAACATCATCATATGTATATTTTAAAAACAAGTTTTACTTTTCTTGGACATTGTAAAACACTACTAAGGTTTTGGAAATGCACTTTTAAAACTTTGGTTTATCTTATCAATCACATATCTATTTTTGTCCTCAATAATAAGTCCCCCTTCGATTGTCTTTTTCAACATTCTCCTAATTATGATTTTTATGTACTTTAAGGTGTACTTGTTTTCCATTTATGTGTCCATATCATAATCATAAATTAGATTTTCGTTCCTCTTCATATGTGTTTTTAGGTTATAGCTTTGTTTATTTTGGTTATTATTGTCTTAATCTCGCATCTTAATGAATTTATATTTTTTGTCATGTCTATTTTCATAAGCATATGTTTTCTTCTGATAAATCTGAACAAATTACACAACTATACCATATTCCCTCTCCTAACAATTGTACCAATTTACCTAATTTCCTTACCTTACCAATTTTTCATAATCCTACATTTGTGACTTCTCAGCCTCTTGTTTTTACCACCTCATAACAGCCCCTGAATCTTACTATTACGTCATCATATGTATGTTTCTCTAATAATCATACTACGAGTACATGTTTAACCCCTTTTGAATTGCCACTTGACATGTCTGAGGCTATTGTTCTTCCAGGTCTCCCATTGCTAGCTGAAAATGATGCCTTTATTGCAAGCTCTACCTTTTGGTCTCTACTACTGGATTAAATTTGGTTGTTGACCTCTCTTTTTATCCATTGCATGATCATTTGAGATCAACTCTCATTGCCTCATTGTCTATAGTTTTTTGACATTATATGGTTCTTCATCTAGGACTACTAAAAAACAAATTTAACAGCTTCTTTACCCTCCTTTAACAGTCATAAATCTCAAAATTTTCTAATTGTGCTTATGAACCACTTACTTTTTATGATGCTAACAGGTATGAGGCTTGATGAGATGCTATGAAGGTTGGAATTCAGGCATTGTGTCCCATTGACACTTGTCCTTGGTTCCATTTCATCATTCAATGAATGTTAATGGTTATCGTTACGTGTACAAGATCAAGCACCATGCCGATAACAACATTGAACGATATAAGTCTCGGTTGATTGTTAGAGGTTTTAGTCAGCAGAAAGGTATTGATTACTTTGAAACTTTTAGTCTTATTGTTAAATAAGCTACTGTTTGGTAATTCTCATAGTCTTGGTGTTGCGTGATTGGAAAATTAATCAATTTGATATGCATAATGTCTTTCTTAATAGGACACTAGATGAAGAGGTCTACATTAATGATATTTTTTTAATTAGAAGCAATTTAATCTTGCTTCACCAATTGATTCAACTACTAACTTTAAAGTTTAAGCTTTAAGATTTAAAAGTTGTTCATTATTTTTTAGGCATTGAGGTTCATCATACCACTATAGGTATCATACTACGGAAAAATAAATATATTATTGATATTATTCACTAGGCAAGTATATCTTCCTGCAGGACTTTTGATACTTTTATTACTACATCAAAGGTTTTTAAAGTGTCTGATTGCTTGTTTTCTAATCCTATATATTTTCAACAAATTATTGGTACTCTTTAATATCTAACTTTTTATGTGACCAAATATATGTTTTGCTGTTAACAAAGTTTGTCAGTATATGCATGCTCCTGCAGATGCACATTAGGCTATTGTTAAACACATTCTTTATTATCTTAAGGGTACAGTTTCTTTTGGTCTTCACATCACCCGTAACTTTTCCTTTTTCTTGTATGGCTTTACAAATGTTTATTAGGTTGGTAGTTTTGATGATTGTAAATCTATAGGTGATTATCTTATTTTCTTTGGACATACATCGATATCTTAGAAGTCAGGGAAACAAAGTACTGTGGCTCATTCTTATATCGAGGATAAGTATAAAGCCTTAACTAATGTTATTTATTGTAAACCTTGAGAAAAAACTTTTAAAAAATAATACAATAAGAAAATATAGGAATTAAATATGTGAAAAAAATCAAATAAATTCAATTATTAAAGGGGGATTTTAAAAAATAAAAAAAAGTACAACTCAAATTGTAAAAAGGAGGGAGAATAGGCCAAAGTACAATTAAGAAAGAACAAGACTGCAAATACCCCAATTAAGAAAGATTTTAGATTTTCCTCCACCAAAATTAAGAGAAAAACACCAAAATTATTAGGGCTATACAAACTCTAGACTTCTAAGTAGAGAGAACACTTTTTGATAAAGGAATTAACAAGGAAACAAGTGAAAAAATTAAGAGAAAAAAAAAGGGAGGGTTAACTGCATGTAAGGAGGGAGAAGCTAAAAATCCTCAACCAAATTTGAGTTGAAATACAAATTTTCTCTAGGTAAAGGCCCTAAACCTAATTATCAATACCAATTTAACATTTGATTAGGAATTGTGCACTAATTTGATAATTTAAAAATTAGGGTTTTTGAGTGAAATTTAGAAGAATTGTAAAATTTGTTGGAATTAGGTTAATTGAAGTGTTATAAGTTACCTTGAATATGATATCATGTAAGAATACCAAAGAAAAAAATCAATGACCAAGTGAAATGAGTGGTCGACCATGTGAGGGTTGAATGGGAGGAAAAGAAATTCTGAATTTTGCTTGATAAATCTTTGTGATATGTTTTGATATGTTTTTATGATGTGAACAATGAGTAAATGAGACAAATAATTGCATGGAAAGGAAAAAGGGACCTTTGATCCCTTTAGGCTAAGTTTTGGCCAATACCAAATTAAATAAAGGGAAGAAGAGTTTTAGGGAAGAAGAGTTTTGGGATGTCACATGTTAATGATGCATGAATTAAGTGTGGTAAAAGTTTACCAATGAGGGAAAGCATGATAACTTGGTAGTGGGGAACTTCATGAGTTAAATGCATGTGTTACATGAAGGGAAAACAAGCATAGTAACCTTATATATAACTTATGACATATCTCAGAAGGAGTTGTAAAATGTAAAAATAGTTGTCTTGAGAGATGAAAGGAAAATGGAGATAATTAAAAGTTCATCTAAAAATTGTTAAAGAATTTGGGCATATTCATCATCCTAGTTCCAAAAAGGATTCGGGCTTAAAAATGATGAAATTTATGGAAGGTTTATTCATACGAGTTATAGCCAGGGACATTAGCTTTCCAACAAGTCCAACCTCACTTAACTTGAAGCTCTAAAACTCCAAATATAGGGAAATATATGAGGAGAGATTGAGCTACCACCTATATTGACAGATTTAGCAAATTGGCAAAACAAGGAAATTTAGTCATGTTAGGGGCAAAATCCAGTTTCCTTCCCTTTGAAAAATATGTAGCGCCATGTCTTAAAGTTAAAAGGAAAATAAACCATATTTGAAATTGTGATGTTGTTATGATTTGATAATAAATCGTAATCTTAAGAGATATCATGGAAATGAAAATGTAAGAAAAACAATTGTAAAAAGGGAATAAATGTTGTCATTATTATTATTGTTATTTTGCAAAATGTGACTTGAGTAAGGAATAATGTAGTATGCTTACGGATTTAGGAAGAACCACAAGAAGGGCACAACAACAACAAAGGAAAGCGAGTTGAGCTTTTACACCAAATAGGTATTCTATACCTATGCCTTCCTTAAATAATGGTAATTTTAGTAATCTATTCAATTTGTGGATCTTATACCTGCAGATCAAACCAAATTGAAAAAAGATAAAATAAAATGAATGAGAAATGAAATCAGATTTGATTTATGGTTCCAAATGAGAATAATGAATTGTAGTAATGAATTTCCCATATGACTGCTTGTTGGATTTGATTAGCCAGTCTCAAATATGAAAAGCTAATAATGTTAGTAAGGTTTGCTAACATTGACATGACAACTGCAAAAAATGAGAAATACTGAACTTGATTAACTATTTAAGTTAAGAATAGTTAATAATAGATTGATGATGTCAAGTGTTGTAACCCAATTTTGGATTCATTAAAAAAAATTTAAATGTTATTTTATCTTATTATTCATGACAAAAAAATAAAAAAATAAAAAGAAAAAGAAAAGAAAAAAAAGAGTTTAAAATATATTTTCTCGAGTCAACCGTCATTTTCTGTCAAAACCGAGTCCACCAGGTCAATACGGGTCCCACCATGTCGACCGGGATAAAAAATGAGTTTCGGGTTGTTTCGGGTCAAAACCGTCATTTTCTGTCAAAACCGAGTCCATCGGGTCAATACGGGTCCCACCATGTCGACCGGGATGAAAAATGAGTTTCGGGCTGTTTTGGGTCAAAACCGTCATTTTCTATCAAAACCGAGTCCATCGGGTCAATACGAGTCCCATCATGTCGATCGGGATGAAAAATGAGTTTCGGGCTGTTTCGGGTCAAAACCGAGTCCACCGGGATGAAAAATGAGTTTCGGGCTGTTTCAGGTCAAAACCGTCATTTTCTGTCAAAACCAAGTCCACCGGGTCAATACGGGTCCCACCATGTCGACCGGGATGAAAAATGAGTTTTGGGCTGTTTCGGGTCAAAACCGTCATTTTCGGTCAAAACCGAGTCCACCGGGTCAATACGGGTCTCACCATGTCGACCGAGATGAAAAATGAGTTTCGGGCTGTTTCCAGTCAAAACCATCATTTTCGGTCAAAACCGAATCCACCGAGTTAATATGGGTCCCACCATGTCGACCGCGATAAAAAATGAGTTTTGAACTATTTTGGTCAAAACTAGTATTTTTGGTCAAAAAACCCGGTCCACCGAGTTAATACCCGTATAAAAAAGTTTTTTTTTAATTTAAAATTGATTTTTAGCAGGTTATAATACTGATTTGAATTTTTAATTTTTACCTCAACAAATAAATATTATTATTATTATTTAGTATTATTATATATAATAAGACAAATAGTAATCGGTGAAAGTTTGAAAATTTTAACAATCCGTGAATTGTTAACAATTCATCCGTGAATTGTTGTCTGAATTCATTGGCTATAAATAGCCAATGAATTCAAGACACAGGGAGGAGAAAAAAATAAAAAATTCATTCTGAATCAAATTCTGCGTATTACTATTTGGGTTACTGTTTGGGTACTATTTATTTTTCTTATACTTTTTCTGCACCCTATTGAGATATTAAATTTTTTTTTATAAATTAAAAAATATCAAAAATATCTCAACCTTTAGATCTAATAGTGTTTAGATCTGAGCCTTTAATTTCATAGGATACAATAGGCTTTACCACACCAGATTAAAACCCAAATCAATCTCAGCCTTTCAAAAAATATGTCCTTCCATCCGGTTGCCCCACGTCAGCAGGTGTACCGAGCACTCGGTATACCGCACCACACCCGATCGTAGACCATTGAATCCTGACCATCCGATCAACTTGAAGATCAAACGAATCACAGTCGCACGCTCTGTTCATCCGAGATCACACGGTTCACTGACTTCAGACGCACGAGCGCACCATACACTCGTCCACACCGTAGCACAACCCAGAGCTTCTCTCTCCTCTCGTCGGCGATTCTCTCTCTCCCCGCCGATCTCCCATTTCCGGCCGTCTCAAGCCGTGAAACCGCCACAGAAACGTGCATCGCCTCCTCCTGAGAAAAACCCCGGTCGTTTTATACTTTTTCACCGGCGATTGTGGCCGGAAAAATGCCGCGACCGTTATCGGCTAATCGACCTTCAAGTCGTCGATTCTCCCTCCTCAGCCATCAACGGCTAGCGAGACCACCACCACCAGATTCCTCGTCCTCAGATCTACCAGAATCAATCATCGTTTGGCCGGAATCTCACCGGAAAATTTCGCCGCCGTGAACAGTAACCGCGCGTGAGTTTATAATTGCGGCGCCAGTGGCATTTTCATAAATTTTCAGTAAATCCGAGGGTATTTCAGTCTTTTGCCTATACAGGGGTACTCAGGTAATTTTTTATGGTATTTTTTGATATTTTTATATATAAATACTTGTAAATTTTTGCACGTGAAAAAAACAAAAATAAACCAAAATAAATAACGACGCGGGTTTAACACCCATTTTATCATATCACTGTTTATGGGTCAAAAACCCAATTTTCAAGAATTGATATATCTATTTGTCAATGATATCAAAATAATATTTATTTTATAAAATAAATATTATTTGTCGACACGTCTCTTTTATTTACAGAAAAAGGACCGATGTCAAAAAAAATTAAATACCAAATATGGATGATGTCCATTATTATTTATTTTGGTAAATCAGACGTAACTCTCCTTTTTAGGGATAAACGTCGACATTTTAGACAAAGTCTCCTAATTTTAGGGACTGGTGTGATTTTTAACGCGTCTTCTATTTTTAGGGACCGACGTTAACCATGTTAAAAAATTTACAAATAAGCTCAAAATATAATAGCATTTGAATCAAATAAGAAAAACACACAAGTAAAGGTAACCTTTCTTTGAAAGGATGTTTTAAGGGTAGTGTCTACCTTACCTTAATCATAACTAACCCAGTACCCGAATCTCTGGGACCAATGTCTAATTTTGGATTTCTAGTTCCCTCAAATTACTAGATGGCGACTCCAATAAAATTTTTATTTCCCCCAATCAAATAAAAAATAAATTATTCTTTTAGATGGCGACTCCAATAAAATCTTTATTCCCCCAAATCAAGAAACAAAAAAACATTATTCTTTTTGTTAAAACAAACAAAAAGGAGTGGAATCGTCGCCCGAGGTCGTGTAGCGACAGAATGGCGACTCCGCTGGGGATTTAGGGTTGAACCAACTGCTTGTGTTTGCTTTTCATATGCTTTTTCTTATATGCTATTTATTTTTGGCATTTATTTTATTTACATTATTTATTACTGTAATTCTTTTCAATTTTTCATATTGCCACATGCATGCATGATATTTATTTGTGTACTCACACACTTCACGATGAGCCTATAAAAGCTCTGGACCCGAGCTTCGTCCTTTTTAAGATTAGAAAAGAAAGATTCAAGTGGCAAGTGTGACTTATGTCCACTGATGCTCATTTGGACTTTCGCTTGGATTGTAACTCACCCTATGCAACGGGTATTGTGGAATTTTATCCCATACTCATGTTGCATAAGGTTAAGAGGCCGATTACTTCACAAGTAATTCGGGCAATCTAAGAACCAAATAATTTCTTTAAGGATAGAATAAACTAAACCAAACCTTATGAGTTAAATCCTATCAAGTAGGGTATAAGACACAAATAAATGTCAATGCATTAACATACATTTTCATATACATTCTATATTCTCATTATATCTCCATCGATCCTTATAGGAAGTGTGAGATGAAAAAAAAAACCAAATTTATTGAGGAATTTTTTACCAGATCAAAATTAAGGCAACAAATTTCTTCCCTCAATCAGTTCAAGTTCTTGTAGGTTTGGAGTCCTCAGTGAGAACTTTCTTAAGAGAATCTGATCTGGTCTATTCCTCATCATTAGTTAAAGGAAAGCCTGAAACAAATAACAAGCATGCATTATTCATATGGCATTTTGCATCCATTTATGCATTTCATTCATTTTTATTGCATTCATTCAAGCTGAAATATAGGTCCCCCAAAAGACCATAAAATTCATTACACTCGACTACGAAGAAAGATAATGGAGAACGAAGAAAGAGCACATCTAGAGGCTCACTATCAAAGGGAGTTGGAGAGCATGAAAAATGATATCGCAAGACTTACAAGTCTACTCGAGCAGGCCCTGGCATCCAAGTCTGGAGAGGATACCTCTACTCAGCCAGCAGTGGCAACTCCATCTGCATCTACGCCAGTAGCTCCTTTCGTGTTCACTTCTCAAAATCTAGGAGCAAATCCTTCTTCATCTGAACAGCAGTTCACTGTCAATGTTCCACCACCACAAGTGCCGATCATAAACTTGACAGCTGATGACTCACATAAGATGAGATACTCTAAACCTGTTGATTATGACAAATTGACCGCTCTAGAAGAAAGATTGAGAGCAGTCGAAGGGGCAAACTTATATGATCCTGTTCATGCTGCAGAAATGTGTTTAGTCCCAAATGTAGCTGTACCCAAAGAATTTAAGGTACCAGAATTTATCAAGTATACGAGAACTGAATGCCCACTCACTCATCTTAAATCTTATTGTAATAAGATGGCAAAAGTGGTGAATGATGAGAAACTTCTCATCCATTTCTTTCAAGACAGTCTTTCTGGATCAGCACTAAGCTGGTATACAAGACTAGATAATACAAAGATCAGAAAGTGGAAAGATTTGGTCAAAGCTTTTGTGGAGCAGTACAAATTCAACATGGAGGTAGCACCGGATAAGTCAAGCTTGTTAGTCATGGAGAAGGGCACCAAAGAGACTGTAAGAGAATACGCTTTAAGATGGCGTGAAAAAGCATCTCATGTACAACCCTCTTTGTTAGAAAAAGAAATGGTCACTCTGTTTACCAACACTTTTAAATCTCCCTACTTTGAACACCTAGTGGGTAGTTCAGCTCAGTATTTTTATGATGCTGTAACTATTGCTGAGAGGATAGAACAAGCAATAAGAATGGGGAGAATGTTAGAGCCTACTGAGAAGAAAGGCTTTACTGGGAAAAAGAAGGAGTCTGAGGTGAACAATGTGGAAGGAGGGTACAAGGGTAATAAGAAAAATTACCATCACTATAACTTCCAATGTATAAGGAATACATAGAACTAATATATAGGTACTTATTACAAACAATTCAAACCGATCAGTTTCGATTCGGTTTTTTAGGACAAAAACTAGTTCAAACCGGTTTGACTTGATTTTTCCAATTTGGCTCGGTTTGGCTCAGTTTTTTTCTATTTTGCTTGGTTTTTCAGTTTGGCTTGGTTTTGACTCGATTTTTTTCCAGCTTTTTTTTATTTGGGTTTGGTTTGGTTTGGTTCGGTCTTTTCGGTTTTAGACTTATAAAGTCGAAACTGAACTGATTGGTTTTTTCAAGATTTTAGTCGGTTTAATTGGTTTTTTCACGGTTTGGTTTTTTTAGTTATTTTTTTATTTTTTCGGTTTAATCGGTTTTCTCGATTTTTTTGCTCACCCCAATAGCAAACATTGAGTATAACATGAATTATATGAAGGTATTTAAGTGATGAAGAGAGAATTCATCATCCTAGGAGAGTTAGAGAAAATGTTTTATCTGTTATCAAATAGTATTGACTGAGAAATCATCGGTCAAGGTGGAATGAGATTTGAAAAGAGTTAGAAATTAAGTACATAACGGGTCACACATATTAAGAACAATTAGTTAGAAATTAAACCGGGATAATTAATCAAATGTGACTTGATTGAAAATAATTTTAGAAATTAAGCATTGAAATGTATTTATTTTAGGAATTATAATTCTAGTCCTAGAATAATCAAATAGGGACTTGATTGATTAAGTTTTTAAAATTATCCTTAAATAATAAGAGACAAATTGATACTTACCAATTTATAGGGTTTTTCATATTTTTTTATAAATAATATATGGTGCCTCTTATTGTTTTAAGAAGTGGTTGTCTATTAGACAGAAAAACTATGTAAGTTACATATTAGAGAGCTAGCATTCCAAACATAACAATCTCTCTCTCCTAAATAGAAATTTAAAAGATTTTTTACTAGTGGTTCGTGTAAATTATTATTTGAGGCTAAATAATTGAATGACTTGTGGTTTGTGACAATTGTTTCTAAAAAATTATTGAAAGTTGAAGAAGATCAAATATCCAGGTAATAAATTCTTAAACAACTTTAAATTTGTCTAAAATAAATAAAACTTTTAAATAATTTTATTTTATTATTTCTACTACGTGTATAATATTCAAGAAACCAACATTACTTTCACATGTAAAGCAAGATTTATATATTAGTGGTACATGTAGTTTGTATAGGTCACCTTCCCTATTAGTTTTTGTATAAGTGAATGCAAGTTTTGACACATGTCTTTTAACTTCCAACGTGATATCCATATCACATAAGGATAAAAACCTCATTTTGTATTTTCAACCGAGAAAAATGTTTTTAGGAAAAAGTAATTATCTTTGATATTACGAGGATTGGTTTGAATTTTGATTAAATTTATAAATGTGCCAATACTTAATATCTTTGTTTTAATATCAATAAAAAATATATAATTATTTATAGGTTTACCATTATGATTTCTTTAATGACTAAAGAGCCATTGAAACTCAAAAATAATAAAAATGCCTCTAAGTAACTATTAGGAATTGTTTTAACAAATAAATGGTTATTGATGAACTCAAATTTAGCAAAATTAATTGATTTAGATATGAATTTCATTCATAAGAGAGAGTGGGGCTGATTTGGTCTAAGAGAAAAGATAACATTACTACTCATATGTTGTTTGGTTAGTTTTCACTTTAATATATATATAAAGTTTCATTTCAATATATATAAAGACAATATGGTCATTTCAGTTTCATTTCAATATATATAAAGACAATATGGTCATTTCATCAAATTTCCTCCACCACGTAATTGCAATTCGTGCCAATCATTAGGATGCCAAGTGTGATTTTTCATTTATAATTTAATTATTTTTTTCACTTTATCTATATTCTTTTAAAAATTACAATTTATATCTAGAATTAATATTTTTTAAAGTTGTACAATAATTTACATATTTGTTAAAAAACGTTAACAAAATAGTTTAAATTATTTACAAGATTGTTACTATATTCTAATTAATAACTAAAGAGCCCTCAAGTATTAAAATATTAAATGAAAAATTACCCTTAGCATCCTATAGTTTGATCAAAATTACATTTGCTTACCAAGTTTTGAAAAATTACAATTTCCATCACATGTTAAACAAAAATTCTAAATTCAACAGAAATACAAAAATACCCCCATATATATTATATTAAAAATCAACCTAAATGATGGATACCTTCTTCTTTCTCATCAATAAACTAAAAAACTTCTCATTAAAAAATCGATTTCTCTTTCCTTCTAAACCCAAATAAAAAAAAAATAGTGATTGTAATCGATTTCTCTCATATGATTTCGTGGTTTGCCGTGGTTATCTCTTCTTGTTGCTAGATTCTCATATTCATTTCATCCAAATCTATTATGGCAAAACCTATTTTTGGAGAATGAGAGGCTCGGTTTTTGTTAAATTAGGGTTCTTTAGTCTTTGGATTCTTCTTGGAGGCTAGATTTAATTTACTAAGTAAAAACATAAAAGAAGATAAAAAACAAAATTATTTCCTTTATGGGGTTGGATTCATTTTTAGTCAAATCAAGTTTTGGGTTTTGGTTATCAGGTTGAACAAAAAAAAAACCCCTTTTAAAGGAACTTGAAAATTCTAACTCTAATGAAATCAATACTAAAATAGGGTCTTGGAAATTACAAAAGTCTAGTGAAATGGGGGGCTAGTTATGTAATATAGAAGATACACATCATTTTATACATCATATTTAAGGTAAGTTAAATTTTTGTTTACTTTTAATGATAAAATGTGTTTAATATTCTTACATGCTAAAGTTTGCCTATTCTAAATGCACAAATTTAAAAAATTAAAAAACTAAACATGATATTTTTTTATATTCATAGATTTTTATGTTTTTTTAGCTTTTTATATGGAAACACTTTCAAAAAATTCATCATGAAAAAAATTAAACATAATGAAAATCAAGCATGCACATACAAATTTCACAATAAAAAAGAATGACAACACATAATAAAATTCACAATTTAAAAATAACATCACAAAAAATCATAATTTAACAAACAGATTAGTGCACATTAAAACTCACAAAAAAATCAAACTTATATTAAAATCCATATCAAGACCAAACTATTATGCATCAAATAAAGCTTTTGCAATCCAATCCTTCCAACCTCATTGCGAGGTATTAATTTTCAATCTTGTTTCACCATCAAAATAAATTCCATGATGGCATCATACCATTAGGGTTGTCATGCAACAGGCATAAACCCACAAGACTTTAAATATTATTTATTATTTTTTAAACTTGCAAACACAAAAACAATATGCAAAAAAGTTGAAAATTATGAAATAAGTGTTCAGTGGTCTAATCACGTTGAAAACATGTTTTTTGTGAGTTTTGTATTTTTTTTTGGAAAATGATGAAAAAGAGGGTTCAAAAACTGGGTGATGACAACTGATTTGAAAAAGAGAGAGAAAAACCATTTTAGGCTAGTTGATTAATAGAAAAAGCAATGGATTCCATATTGGAGCTTAGCCTAATGAATTGCATCTCAGCTCTAAGAAAGATAATAAATGTTTGTCTAATCTAATAATATAGTATATTACATATTAAAGACTTGTATAAATATATTTAGAAAAGTTTTAGCATTCTTGTGTTGTAATCTTTACATCAACTATTATACATTGCCCTACATATATAAATAAAAAAGGTTGGCTAATTAATATGTTAAACCTCCTATTATTCTTAAGTTGATATTAGAGTCATGACACTTTAAAAATTTCTTTCCTTCGCTCTAATGGACTCTTCATCTTAACCTATGGTGCAAAATTTTTCTTCTCCCTCTGCTTAGAAAGCTTTTCCTATTGCTGTTGTGAATCATTAGTCTTTTTTTTCTCCCTCTACTTTGGAATCTTCTTATGTTGTTGTTGTCGTACAACCTTTCCCTCTTGCTACTATCATGAATGTTACCACTATGAAGCTTTCAATTGCAAGCGTTATTTCCCTTTCACTATAAAAAATTTCACAAATACAAATGGCAATATCGACAGAATATTTTTATCGGTAAATTGCATTGAATTCTACCAAAAAAATATTCCCTCGTTATATCCATCATAAAACACTGACATAAATATTTCTTTGATATATACTGAGGGAATTACAATAAAAACAAATTAAAAAAAATTCAATGATGTGTTATTTATATCAACAATATTAATACCATTAGTAAAATCTGTTCGTATACATGTTGGCAAAATGTTCCTCGAAGCTTTGGAATTGCTCCCTTCTCCCTGACACTGTTTATTATGTTAATTACATATAGGATTACCAACGGATTAATTATGTTGGTATTTTACATAGAGTTCAATAATTATTTATTTATTAATTGTACTATTAATTATTGTTCTTTATAGAGAAGATCACATATGGATTAAAAAGTCATCAATGATATTTGAAGGGTTTTGAAATTTTTTCATCAAATTAAAATTTTGAATTAAACATTACAGATATAATCATCGATGGATTGAAAGGTCGTTAGTGACATTTAAAGGGTTTTTTTTTAAAAATTATTAAATTGAAAATGCGAATTAAAAATTACAAAAAAGTCATCAATGGATTGAAAAGTTATCGGTGATTGTTTTAAGGTTTTTGAAATTTTTTGATTAAATTGAAGATTTAAATTAAACAATCTACATGTAAAGACACCAATTCCTAGAAATCCAAGTAAACTAGGTTTGATAGGAGTATGACACAAAGATAACTTGTATCTAGGAACCAACACTATTGAAAATGGAAACCCCTCACCTAATGAATATTGATTCACAAACGAGAAGTATAAGGATGATGTCATGAAATCAGTTGTTTTTTGATAAATTATTTTTTTGTTCTTTAAAGAACCAAGGAAATGAGAGTATCTGACCAACACACACAAAGTATGGCAAATAAGAAGTTTTATTAATATGAATTATCTAACTTACAAGTCTGGTTATGACTTTATTTGGACTGACTCTAGACTGAAACAAACTCTAATGGATCCTTTATGTGGATTTATATGATGTATACTTATAATTTAACCCAAATAATATAAATAAATTCTAAATTAAGAAGAAAATAAAAATAACAAGAATAAATATGAATTTAATAACTTAAATATAATGGGATCAGATTTATTACCCTCTTTAGTTTTCCTGTTTGCAAATTATTCTTAGCTGATATGGAAACTTATCTAATGATAGATTCCTATTATAATAATAATAGAATAATTTTTTCCATTTATTATAAGGATTTTCAATTAATATGGAGTCTATACCAGACATGGAAACTGTGTTATTGCTATTAAATATCCTTGTAAGATTAGAAAATTCTCAAATCCAGCTGTCATATCCTTGTAGTAAAATAATCCTAGCCAAATATGAAGTTTACAAGTCAAAAGAAAATAAATAATAAAATTTATATATCCTCTGTTGATCAGTATTGTGATACCTTTTTGAATTCTGATTAACTTGAAATTTTAACCCAAGGTATCACAACATGTTAGAAAACTACGTGTAAAATTACAAACTGATCCAATGATCAGATTGAGAATTATAACTGTTGTCGTGAAATTGAACAGTTTTGTATTTTACGTTAGAATCTGAATATGATTATTTTTTCATTGCCCGGATCGTATCATTCCCTCTCTCTTTAAGATGAATCATCCTCGAATCATTAACAAGCATAAAGTATAAAGTTTTAGCTTTTTTTTTTTTTTTTTTCTAAAGCCTTACGTGTTCTTTTCTTGCTAACAATCGTCGCTAACAACTTTGGATGAATGCAGTAACCCTTCTCTTTCATCTATCATCATTGCAGCATTTTTGCTCCTCTTTTTTTGAATCTTGCTGGGCATCGACTAATATGTTAACACATCAAGTTATTGCTGCATCTTCTCTAAAATACAAGATAGACTTTTGGTTTCTTTTTTTAGGACACTAATCTTTTTATTTCTCTTCTTTTGATACCACCTCTCTTTTTGAATCCTCCTTTTTTTTTTTTTGCCATAATTCCTTATCACAATACATGAAATCTTGATTGTAATACTCTTTTTTCATTTTTTTATATCAGAACCTAAAACAAAAGCTAATGACAATAAAGAAAGTAAGAAGACACTAAGGACTAAAAACTGACCTAAAATTACATAGATTTACAATTGATGAATGCAACAAACCCTTTTAGAGTTTAGATCCAAATCTAGACCTAAACCAAACAAATTCCAAATGGTTTGAAATTTGATATTTAGATCGAATTCACCCCAAAAACCCAAAATATCAAGTTTTATATTGTGTGATTTCACCCTACAAGAATATTAATTTTGACATAATTATAATATGGTGTTGATAAGTATGAGCAACAAAAGCGAAACAAACCCCTTTGTCCTATATTACATTTTTTTTTTTTTATTCACTTAAAAAGAAATTTTGGACAGAAAGAATAATATGACACCTTATTTTTTTAATCTCAAAAGACTCAATTTAATGCAACTAATCAAGAATAACGTAGGAAGAAGACAATATGACCGAAAGTTAATTTGAAACAAGATTAAACCCGAAACAAAGATAACGCAAAGAAAAATTGACATGGAAGATAAAAACAAAAATACAAGAAATGAAAGGATATAACCTGACTAATGAAGTTAAGCTTTAATACCAAATAATGCGAACCTCTTGACCATGCAGTCAAGTAACCCATATGCAAAGACAGCAATACCCGGAAAGCCAAGTAAATCAGGTTTGATAGCAGTGTGATATAAATATAACTTATACTTAGGCACTAGTATTACTAAAAATAGCAACCTTACCTACTATATTGATTCACAAATAACAAGTATAAGAATGATGCCATGAAGTCTATATAAAATTTTAGACTGATCAAATGATCAGATTGAGAATTATAATTGTTACCGTGAAATTGGACAGTTGCATATTTTACATCAGAATCCAAATTTGATTGTTTTTTCGTTGTGTGAATCGTATCACTATAAATAGGGAAAGAT